>NW_026071122.1:0-2960 GCF_014885135.2 Alexandromys fortis
AACAATTGTTTTTAGATACTCTACCTATAGTTTACAGGCACAAGGCAATTTAAATAAATAATCGTACAACAAGCTACTCTCTCATGAGCTACGAAGATGAGGTAAGGAATTCTTACTACAGGCCTTGAATAATGAAATAAAAGATGTGTTGAAGAAAGCAATGTGGAATGGATTTTCCATGGCACCCTCCCCTTGCTCTAAGCAGCATAGCTTGTTGGGTAAAAGAGAACGGGATTAAGCGTAAGTTTGAACTTTGAAGTATAACAGCAACCCTACCACGCTGAAAAGAGATGACAGGGAGAGTTCCATCACACAAACCCAAAGATAATGCCCCCAACTAAACTAACACAGCTTTAATAGATAACAAGGACGTTTGCATTGGCTTCACTGGGAGAACCTCAAGAGAAGAATGGTAATCAAGACTTCATTCGCTGTGCAGTGAGGCAGGAAAAGCTGTGGAGACCTTGTTTCAGAGCTCAACTACGTCATAGTGACCCTACACCAAACCTCAACAGGCCCATTGTGTATTCTAGATCTAACAGAACACCTGAGCTGGCCTGGTATCAGATACACATGTGCACAGCAGAGGAGCAAATCTGACATTTGATGTGTTCCACATCTGAAAATGAGCCTGATGCACAATGTATGGATATCTGAAGATCTGTAGTTTTATCTCAACTGAGAATAATAGAGTAGTAACTACCAATTTTATTTGGAGTTCCAGGTAAAATTGAGCTTGTGAAACAGGAGGATTGTTTAATAGCTTTTTATACCTATATTTCTTATAGGAACAAGTTTTTTTATTTTTATTTTTTATTTATTTTTTTTTCGAGACAGGGTTTCTCCGTAGCTTTTTGGTTCCTGTCCTGGAACTAGCTTTTGTAGACCACGCTGGCCTCGAACTCACAGAGATCCGCCTGCCTCTGCCTCCCGAGTGCTGGGATTAAAGGCGTACGCCACCACCGCCCGGCTTATAGGATCAAGTTTAAACACGCTGTGTACTGACTAGTCCTAAATCAGATTGACACAATCTAGAGTCCTTTTGGAGGAAGTAGGTTCAATTGACAATATACCCTCAACCAGAATGGTAGGTGGGCAAGCCTGTGGTACATTTTGTTGAATGATGGTTGATGTGGGACAGTCCTGCTTACTGTGGGCAGTGCTAACTCAGGGCTGATTATCTCATGGTGCTATAAGAAAGCAGACTGAACAAGAACTCTGGAACAAGCCAGTAACAGTGTTCTACCAAGGCCTCAGATCCTGCCTTCAGTTTCAGCCCTAACTTCCTTGGATGATGGTCTTCACGCTTTAAGATTATATAAACCCTTGCCTTCCCAAGTTGATTTTGGGTTTGGTGCTTTATAACAGTGATACAAAAATACAAATCTAATTCAGATTGCCCAGTGGCAGAGGAAGGCATGTGCTCTTGCTGACTGTACTTCCCTTGGTAGAATACCACCCAGATGTATTTGTAGCATTCTTTTACAAGGAATGCACACAGCAGTGGGTGGTTCTTTGTTCTTTATGAAATCTCTCATAGTCTTGGGTGCTAGACCATTATTAGAATGTTACTTGCTGTGGAAGCATTCATAGCAAAAGGGCTACCTTAGGAGCCTGGGAAATTGGCCCACACACTGTGGTTCTAATAAGAGCCAGGCAGAATGACATAGAGGATAACTATACATGCCAGTTTGTATGGATAAGGGATCTGGGCCTATCCTAGTCCCGGGGATAATGAATGAAGTAGCAGGCCACTCTTTATCACATATCCCCTAGGTTCTTTGAGAGCAGCATACCAACCTGCTCAATATTGCCTATACCTGAGTTTGATCTCCCTCTACTCTGAGGAGAGTGGCAGCACACTACCAAAACGGATGGACTTGGTTACTTCCTGCAATAGGGCATGTGATTATAGGCTCAGAGAAACTAAACAACCTGATTTGAATTTCTGTGATGCAAAAACACATTAACTTAAGTAGAAGGACTAAAATAAATGTCTAAGTTTCCATTGGACCAACTATGTCAAAGACAAATAATCATTAAAGACTTTCTGAAAATCAAAATCTAACAAACCACATGATGTGACATAAGTAACTAGCTTATCAAAAGGTAGAACTCACAAACAGGGAGTTTCACAGGGCTGGATTCAGAACACACACACTGAAACGCATCAGTATTAAAACAGAAAAAAAAATTAACTAGTAAAAAGATATTTAAAAGCCAAGTAGAAATTTCTGAGCTTAATGTAAACTTAGCAAAATTCAAAACTATAACAGAGGGCATCATTATCAACAATGAACTACAAAGAATAAAATCCATTATATTTAGCACAGGAAAAAAAATAAGAGAAGAACCTTAAAAGGCAGGGGTAATATTAGGATAGCAAAAAGCTGCCATCCTGTGATTTGGTAACCAAATAATAAACACTAAGCTTGTTGGTGCCACTTCAAAGATTCTTATTGTGATAAATAACCTAATCTCATACACGATATGTATACACGGTATATATATGAGAGAGATGAAAGAAAATTGTATTATTCAGGGTTTTTTAAAGATACAGAACTAAGAAAATGAATGTATGAGAGTCTCTCCTGTCTCTCTGTTTCTCTCTCTCTGTCTCTGTGTGTCTTTCTCTCTGTCTCTGTCTGTCTGTCTCTCTCTTTCTCTATGTGTGTGTTCATTAGATTGGCTAAAGGTTTTGTTCTGGGTAGTCTAATACTGGTATATCCTAAAGGAAAGGACATGAATCTGGTAGTTTTTTTTTTTTTTTTTTTTTTTTTTACAAATCTTCACAGTGCCCAACTAATGCTAGAGTCTCAAGGGATGTCTAAATTGCTGCTAGTATTCAGTCTATGGTGTTATCTGAAAGAAATAGTTTCTAATTCCAGCAAAGAGATGCATTAGCAACAGGATAGATGAATAGAAGAACTTGTCAAGAAAATTGAGGGGAACCGGGCGAT
>NW_026071123.1:0-2962 GCF_014885135.2 Alexandromys fortis
AGTGCTGGGATTAAAGGTGTGCACCACCATGCCTGGCTAGGATGTACATTTTTAAAGTGTTGATTTCCAGATATTTAAGTGTGTGTGTGTGTGTGTGAGAGAGAAAGAATTTGTGTGAGTGGTGGGGGGGTGAGCACTGGACATCCTGCTTCACACTCTATCTCACTCCTGTGAGACAGGGCCCTCAGCAAACCTGGGGCTAGGCTGCCAGTCAGCAGGCCCCAAGACCTTCCTGTCTCTGTCTTGCACAGCACTGGGTTACAGACTTCGAGTGGATATGTCCACGGTTATTCAAACTTAGGACCTCATGCTTGCACAGGCAAGTGTTCTTAACCACCGACCCATCTCTCCAGTCCAATTAATAAATTAATATATTATTGAGATAAATTTCTCAGCCGAGTCTCAAACCTGTGGTCCTTGTGCTTCCAGCTATTCAATAGCTAGACTGCAGATATGTCGTGTATACCTCCAGAACAGGCCAGGGATTTATTTTAGTCAAGTTTTCTGGCTTAGAAATTACTTGCAATCAGATTTTTTTTTTCTTTTTTTGAGACAGGGTCTTGTTTTGTTGCTCAAGGTGGCCTTAAACTGACTATGTGAAGCTAGGCTGGTTTTTGAGCTAGTACTTTGTTCGGTCCTCCCAGTGAGATCACTGCATGTACTACCTAGGGGATTTATGCACGACAGTGAATTCTTACAACTGCTTTGACTACTCTAGGTTTTTAAAGTTCATAACATAAAGTGAACAGTGTAACATCAAATAGAAGATAGTTGGCAGACGTTCTTTAAATAAGCAGTAACTTCATTTTAAGATTTTTTTATACAGAAAACTTTTTGTTTTCTCTTTTGTTGACTGTATTACAACACCTATGGAAATAACTTGTGTTCTATTAGATTTTTAAATACAACATGTTGTTGCTCATTTACATTCATGCTGTTGGCATTCTAGCCATGCTTCACTGTAAGGAAGGTGCTATTGCAACATTATACTTACTTTTTTCCCTGGGAAAAGATACTATTATATGTAGGATAGGAACATGAATTAGTTCTTTGGGGAAGATAATATAAATGTTTTGGTAAAATAGGGATAGACAAGTTAATATAAGCATTTAATCTCCATAAATCAGGCTCAGTCTGTCCAGCTTAGAGGCTGAGGAGGAAGGTATAAAACCGAGTAAAATGTTGACATTAAGAGATGCCAGGGCTGAAAGACAGTGGGACAGAAGGGAGAGTGACCACTGAGGGTGTCTATGTTCCATGTCTGTGCTGTGCACAGCTCCCAAGGACCTGACTACATTCTCCTCCTAAGAAGCTCTCTGTGGCGAGTGAACATTCTCTATGTTGATTGTGGGGTAGTTACCTGCATCCACATCTGTGACCAAGGGGTTCATAGCTATATAAACAAGAACATATCTTATTCCTGATTATACTTTATATTTACTATAATCATGTAAAAGGTAGCCAAGAGGGTACATAGGCAAAGGACGCACAGGGCTTTTCTTTGTTCTACCTTATTTGAAATAACTTAGATATCTGTAATTATTTCAAATAAGCTAAAAACTAATTGTGGGGAAAACCTCGTGCTAACAAGAACAGAAATATGGAGGCTGGCGAAAGGAGACCCACTGATGTGCAACCTTGGGCAAGTCATTCGGCGTTTCCAGGTATGTTTCCTTACTGAAAAGGGGGTACATGGTATCCATTCCCCAGCCCCAGTCTCAACCTTCTCATTCACAACTGAAATAGCTCTATCAAGTGGCTGAAGCTGCTACTGATGACCAGGGGGATGATGTCAGTCACACTCGCCTCTGTATAATGAAATGTGAGTTCAAGACCCGACCCCCCCACACACACACAAAAAAGCTACCTTGGTGTCCCCTCCTTCCGAGGCTTTTACCTTTTCACACTGTCATGGTGTCATTACTAGTTTCCCCCTCAGTCTGAACCCAAGATTTCCTTGCCTCAGTCTCCCAAGCGCTGGAGTTACAGGTGTGTCAGTACACTTGGCTCCAAGGCTTTCAAATCCCTCAACAACGGTTATAGGACTGATAAGTCATACTCAGGTTGGGGGGGGGACCCACACCATGAGGCAAGTATTTAAGTTGGGATGGAGTAGGGAGACTGAGAAGAAAATAGGTAGCTGTGGTGTGGCAGTGTGGTTCAGTGATGCTAAAAATGAAAACAAAAGGAAGCACGGTTTATGGCTTCTGGGGAGGAAAAGAAAGAAAAACAAGACAGGGAACAGGTATTCCTGATATAATTTGCAAGCTTCCAGTATTACAGATTACTGTCATGGCACCTGAAAAGCACAACCACCACCAGACACAACAGCATTACTGTATGGACCAAAAAAGTGACATAAAAATTATACATGGTGTCCCAATGACTAGTGGACTTTATATGAAGATCTTTATGATGCACTTCAGGTCCTGTTTTAAGGTGAATCACAGGTATGAAGCCAAGCCAACTAGCACAAAATTCTAAATTAAAATACATGTATTTCATTTGGTTACCTAGAAATATGCCTTCAGTTAAGTCTGAATTAAATTATGTAAGAATATAACATGGTGTAAAGTTATGACCAGGAGCTTCTAAGCTGTAGCTAACGCCAATGGAATAAGCAATAGTGATGGGGAAAAAGGAAAGAAGAAAAACTGACATTAACGTTGCGACACAAAAGCTCCATTTTCAGTAAGTATCCCAGAGCAGTGTGGGCCTGCGGGTGCAGTGTGAGGGCAAGGGAAGAGTAACTGAGGCATTCTGTCCTACCATCACAGAGCCAGGCGGTGTGCACTCCAAGCCTGGCTATCTTACTGAGCCAGTGATATTCTGGCTTGGAAATGAACTTTAAACTATGCCCAAGAATAAGCCACAGCGGCATACAGCAGTTAACACCAGATGCTTCCTGAAACATACTTGAAAGGATCAGACCTATGTTTTACGCATCATTTTCTTTTCTTTT
>NW_026071124.1:0-2918 GCF_014885135.2 Alexandromys fortis
GCAGAGAGAGGACTACTGAACTTGCCTAAAGGTGAGATGATCTTTTGGGGTTCCTGATTCATGAAGGAGTCTGTAAGACATTCTGCAGGACACAGCAGATAGTGACTGAACTGCCTTTGAAATTTCCTGCTTCATGGAAAAGTCTGCTGGATACTATGGGCCTGAAGGCTGAAGATGGATGCCCCAATGGTACAGAGGAACTTTGGGTGACTGTACAGGCAGCAAAATGTCTCTGTCATTTCTAGAGTTTTGAAAGTTGCTTATTTTTTGTTTACTTAGGTAATATAATATCCTTCTGGAGTCTTTGATGCAGTTGAAGTATAGATAGATAGTTATAGTTGTTTTCCTTTGTTATGTTAAAAGATAAAATAAATATAAATATTGTAAATGTAATTCTTGCTTGATAACTGTTTTGTTATATGTAATTTTGCTATGTTAAGTTAAAGCCTTCCTTTTTTTTGTTTAAACAGAAAAAGGAGAAATGATGGAGGAAGGTCATTGGTTAACTATAATAAAGAAACTGCTTGGCCCTCATAGGTTAAAACATAGGTGGGAGGAGTAAACAGAACAGAATGCTGGGAGAAAGAGGAAGTGAGCTCAGAAATCATGCAGCTCTTCTCAGAGCCAGACGCGATGAAGCAAGCCGCCAGGTCAGACATGCTGAATCTTTCCCTGTAAGACCAGTGCTACACGGTTTATTAGAGATGGGTTGATCGGGATATCAGAATAGCCAGTAAGGGCTAGAGCTAATAGGCCAAGCAGTGTTTAAAAGAATACAGTTTGTGTGTTGTTATTTCTGGTAAAGCTAGCTGGTGGCCGGAGCTGGGTGGCAGAATGCAACCCGCAGCTCCATCAACAATGACTGGCCTCTGGAGGAAGAAAGCCCCCTCTTCCCAGCGGTTATTGCTGTTCTGTAACACTGCTGGGGGTGAGGAGTCCTCATGAATCTTCTAAGTTTCAGGAGCTTCCTGAGGTCTGTAAATGCATTTGAAGTCTCATTGCAAGTCAGACAAGATAGTTAGACAAAGACTGGAGCAAGCTTGTAATCACAGTGTTTGGGAGGCTGAGGCAGGAGGATCAGGAGTTAACGGCATGCAAGTTCGAGGCCAGCCTGGCCTACACGAGTGCCTGTCTCAGTTCCCTTTCACTTCCTAAAAATAATTGCAAGTATGTTCCTATGCACTTACATGAGTTTTCCTGGGTTCTAGGCGTGGTGGATCTGTGAACCCCAAACACTGTGAGCCTAAACACTGTGAACCCCAAACACTGTGAGCCCCAAACACTGTGAGTCCCAAACACTGTGAATCCCAAACACTGTGAGTCCCAAACACTGTGAACCCCAAACACTGTGAGCCCCAAACACTGTGAGCCTCTGCAGTAGATGACTCTATTATTTATTCTTTCTTGGCATTTGGCAAATATTTATTGAGTCGACTTTGTGCTAAGCTCTTGGGATTTGCTGACAATGAAGACAGAGGCAAGATCTTTGAGGTCTTGTAGAGACTCCTTAGCCCTGGAGAGACAAGACACATACACACTCAGCCAGAACCAAACCCTTCAGAAAATGACAACCTCTGTTACATAAACTAAGCAGATGGTAGGTAAGTGATTGAGATAAGGTGTGGATTTCTGATTATTTATTTATTCAAATGATTTTGTTTTTTCCAGACAGGGTTTCTCTGTGTAGCCCTGCTGTCCTGGAACTCTCTCTGTAGACCAGGCTGGCCTCGAACTCACAGAGATCCACTTGCCTCTATTTAAAATTTATTTTATATTTATGAATGTTTGCCTGAATGACTGTCCGTGTGCTACATATGTGTTTGATGTCCGAGGATTCAGAATAGGGGATCCTATCCCCTGGAAGTGGGGCTAAAAGATGGTTATAAACTGCCATGTAGGGCTGGAGAGATGGCTCAGAAGTTAAGAGCACTGACTGCTCTTCCAAAGGTCCTGAGTTCAATTCCCAGCAACCACATGGTGGCTCACAACCATCTGTAATGAGATCTGGTGCCTTCTTCTGGCCTGCAGGGATACATGGAGGCAGAACACAGTATACATAATAAATAAATAAATAAATAAACTGCCATGTAAGGGCTGGTACTTGAACCTGGGTCCCTGTTCTCTCTTGCCCGGTTTCTGACTATTTTTGGAACGTCATTATGACCCAGAGGAAAATATGCTGATGTGCTAATATTTGCACCTCCCAGTATGAGCTTACATGGAAATACGGTGTTTATGGATGTTATTAGTTGAGAAGAGGTTACATTAGCAAAAGGTAGTGTCCGCTTTGCAACACAACACACGCCTCAAAGGGGATAAGAGATAGTCTATTCCGGACTTGAGAGATGGCCCAGCAGTTAAGGGCACTGGCTACTCTTGCGGGGACCCAGGTTTAGTTCTCAGCACCCAGATGGTGGCTCACAATCAGCTCTAGTTCCAGAGCGTCCTTGAGTGCCAGCACACACATGATGCACAGACATGCAGGCAAAGCACTCATATATATGATATAAAATAAATGTTTTTTTTTTAAAGAGAGATAATTTATTCTGAGGCCAAATATGATAGCCCGTGACACAGGAACAGAGATTTAGTACCCAATGTCCCAATGGGTAGCAGTTTGATGCAGTTTTGATGGTAACTGAACAAAGAAAGTCTTAAATCAAGACACTTAAGAATACACCGCAAAAAACATTGAGTTATAGACAAGTGGAGACATCCTAGTTCAGGCCTGAGACGCTACCCGATGACACCTTCAGTCTTTGGCCAGCAGGAATTAAGAGTTTATTCAGTTAATAGGTTTCAGAAAGTTTTTTTTTTTTTTTTGGATTTTTTGAGACAGGGTTTCTCCGTAGCTCTTTGGTTCCTGTCCTGGAACTAGCTCTTGTAGACCAGGCTGGCCTCGAACTCACAGAGATCCG
>NW_026071125.1:0-2959 GCF_014885135.2 Alexandromys fortis
ATATCAGACATATTTCTATCTACTAACCTAGAGATAGTATAAAAAGAAAGGAATTTGCAGTGAAACAGGTAGAATAGGAATCTATTTTTAATATTAACAAAGACACATCAAGGAATACAGTAGAGTTATACGAATATAAGCAAGGGAGTGGAAGGTGCTGTGGTCTGAATGCTGCATCTCACCTAAAAGTCACATCAAAGTCCTCCTCCTCAGGACCATGGTATTAGGATGTGGGGCCTTGGGGAAGAAACTGGGTTATGAAAACGACCACAATGAATGGGGTAAGCGCTCTTATGAAAAGAGGCCCAAGAAAGATCGAGCTATGTGAGGACACCATAAGAAGGCCCCACCTACACAGAAACAAGCTGGCCCTCACTACAGCAGCTTGGCCCTGGACCTTACATTCAGGAGCATAAGCAGTAAATCTCTGCTGCCTGCAAGCTGCCCATTTATGCCTCTATCTGTTTGACTTCGTGACAGGTATTGGTTTTGATATTAAAAAGTTGATCAAGCTTCTAGGGAGTGGGGGTGAGGGACCAGAGAGCTCAGTTTTCCACCATTGTTACCCTCCTGGCCTCAGGGCACTGGCTTAGGGGTGCCTGCATCCAGACCTGGGGATGTGAACTGCAGGGCCACTGGTCCTCCCCAGAGGCAGCAGTGCCTAGCGCAGAGGGACATACACTCTGAAGCCCCAAGTCAGACAGGCCGATATCAGGCACGGATCATCAAGAGGGATGGCCATGGAGTAGCAGGACCAGGCACTGGCAGAAAGGTCCATGTCCCTCTGAAGGCCTACTCTCATCCCAGAAAACACTAAAAATCATGCAAAAGGTTCAGAATCCTTGTGTTCACTTTAAAACACCCAAATTATCAGGTCATCAAGGTTATGCATATCCAAAGAGCCACCAAGTAAGTATCTGAAGGATGTCACTTTAAAAAAGCAATGTGTGCCCTTCTGGAAGTACAGTGGTGGACTCCGTGGGCGTGTCTAGGTCAAGCACTGGGGGCTGGACACAGGACTGATGGCCCAAAAGCAGTGCTGGATTTTTGCTGTACAAGCATAGCAACAACGGGAGTCACGTGAGGTTCAAGGACTTAGATGTAGACTCTCTACTCAAGTATTTATGCAGATAAACGACACACCCAAGATACACGCCAGACTTACAGAGCTCATGGTCAGATTAACACGAATGATGGCTAGCCTTAGCTGTCAACTTGGCTACATTTGAAAGCAATTAAAACCCAAGCCATTGGGTGCATTCCTTGTGAGGAATTTTTCTAGGTTGGATTATTTGAGGTGGGAGACCCAGCCTAAATCCAGATCATCTGAAGGCAGAAGTTCCTCCCTAAATCTGGGCAACACCTTCTGTGGCAGCCCATACAAAAGGACAGAAGGAAGTTGGTGTTTTCTGTCTGCTTGCCCTCCTTCCCACTGGCAAGTTCATCTACCCTGATTACATACGTATATGTATGTGTGTGTGCGTGTGTGTGCATGTGTGCACGTGTGTGTGTGTTCATTCTATCAGTTCCGTTGCTTCGAGAACCTTAACTAACACACCTTGTGCAAGCTCCCCTGGCAAACTGAGATGGTCCTCACTGAACAGGAAAGCATTGTTCCTAAGCCAAAGCGGGAGGCTGTACAGGAAAAAGATATCCCAGAAGGAACTGAAGAGACAAAAACTTAGGACACAGAAATAAATTCAGCATAAAATAAATGTAAATAAAAGGTTGTTGGTTTTTTTTTTTTTTTTAATGAAAAGGTCTATTAAGCTCACAGGCGTTTTCTTATGTTTTAGTTCTAAATACTGGCATTCCCCAAATTCTGAAAACATGATATGCCACCATCCTATAAATATGAGCCACAGTGCTACGTCAAATCATTTGAAGTGCAAAAGTGAGAAGGGTGGGGCTTGCACATGGGTCACCCCTTCCCAGGAAGTGGCTTCTCCCAGTGAGGGGTGAAAAGGAGGAAAATGCAGAAAAGAAAGGCATTTAACACAATGGGGGGAGAAAAAGGATTGTACCAGGAGAGAATGAAGCAACAGGAAGACAGAAGTGACTGACAGGTCCCCAAACTTGTTCAAAATAAGCAACAAAAGCCCAATGAGTCCACAATGCAACACAGCGGCATTGCAGTCACCGGTCAAGTGCGGCAGGGGCTACACTCTAATGCCGGCAAACACTCTAAAAACCTTGTCTTCTGTCTGACACGGCCAGGGAAGAAGACAGCGCTGAGATGACTGCTGACCCCCAGCATCCTCTGAGAGCCGCACAGCCTTCCAGAGTTAGAGTTCATAAGGTTATTTGATACACAGCAATCAAACATATTAACTGCTAAGAGAAAACAAGATTCTTTTATTATAAAAATCTACACGAATTTAATCTTTGCTGATTAAAAAGGGGGCAGAGAGTGAACTGGGAGCGTATGCACTGAGGGGGCCGATTAAGGGTGGGGGGAAGGGAAAAGGACTGGGGAAGGAGAGGAAGAGGAAAGAGAGCAAGACACAGCGATGCGCACATGGACATGTGCTAATGGAAGCCATCACTCTGTACACTAACTAGAAACAACTTTCAACTAGATATGACAACGAGCCACTCTGTGTGACACCAGCACATTTTCCTAAGCTGAAAACTGCCAGAATTTACAAAAGGCCGACTGTTCAGCTTTTACAAGCAAAGGTCAGTTTGTTGGAAAGGTCTTTCCATTGAGCTATTGCTGATGGGCAGTAATCTGCACACAGTGGGGAAATTGATTCGTTCCTTACTCCACTTCTTCCCAAAGGGGGTTGATATCTTGATAAGAATGATTTCACAGCCGGGCGGTGGTGGCGCACGCCTTTAATCCCAGCACTGAGGCAGAGGCAGGCGGATCTCTGTGAGTTCGAGACCAGCCTGGTCTACAAGAGCTAGTTCCAGGACAGGCTCCAAAGCCACAGAGAAACCCTGTCTCGAAAAACCA
>NW_026071126.1:0-2920 GCF_014885135.2 Alexandromys fortis
TCTTTCTTTCTTTCTTTCTTTCTTTCTTTCTTTCTTTCTTTCTTTCTTTCTGTGTGCAGGCATGCATATGTGTTTGGGTCTAGGAGACAGCCTTGGGTGTTGGTCCCCAGGCATCACCCACCATTTTCTTTCTTTGCTGTCCTGGAGCTCACTGAGCAGCCTAGGCTGGCTGACCAGTGAGCTCCAGGGTCCTGGCTATCTGTGCTTTCTCGGCCCTGGGATTGTAAGTGTGCCTTGCTGTATTTAGCTTTAAACAAACTAACTAAGAAAAATTTGTTTTATTTTTAATTAAGTGTATGTGTCTCTGTGTGGGTATGAGCTTGTGAGTGCAAGTGCTCACAGAGGCCAGAAGAGGGCGCCAGACACCATGAGCTAGAATGACAGGGATTGTGACCCATCTAACCTAGGTACTAGGGACCTGAGCTCAGAACCTCTACAAGAGCAGTGCATGCTCATAACCACTAAGTCATCTCTGCATCCTCTGCTCCAGCCTCTTTCCCGAGTTCTAGGGATCAGATCAAGCAGGTCCTTGTGTTGGCAAGGAACACACTTCACCGACAGAATCATCTCCCAGTCTCTAGCTCTGGAGTTCTCTATATCCCAGAAGATCTTAATGGAAGTCAGAGACACAAAAACAGCTCTCTGGAAACACAGGAAACAAGCAGTGGGTTAGGCCTGTGCATCTTACCCTGGAGGCAAGTCTTGCAAACAGCGTCCACAGACTTTCTGTCCAACATCCATGGCAGCCCAGGTCCTTTCCAGCAGACTCACTGTGATACTTCCAAGGTTTGACTTTTAGATGTGTATTATTTATTATGGTCTGCCATGTTCCAGGAAGAGTTGGAGGCATCTAGCTAAAATATACAACCATGAAAAGCCGATTCAACTTCTTTCTTGGTTAAAGATGCCCTGCTATAAATAGAAAACCCTGGAATCTTTATTATACAGCAACTTATTCATGACGATTACCTTATTTTACAGCAAACAGACGTTTCTAATAAATGAATACAGTTAAATATATGTCCAAAATTTTTCTTTTAACCTTAAAATTATAGTCAATATGTCGTGTTTTCATTTTTGCCTAATCACAAGGAAGTCTGATGTCATCCTGTAAATTACACAGGACAGTTTTTGACAAGGGCAAAGCTAAATAGTCCCGATGATTTGGATAAACTCTGCCATCCTTATCCCTGCATGGCGCGGAGAGTCTCGTGCTCAGACCCGTCCTGGGATTCCTCCATCCGTGACTTCAGCTCATCTCTTTTCCTTCCACAGTGAAGTACATTACTTTCAAATTTTTTCCTTCTGTGGGTCACCTAAAATCCCACATTCCTGTGATTTATTAAAGCATTCTGATGCCAGTCCCTTATTTGTGTTTTTATAAATACACTCTTGACTCTCTGCCAAGCAGAGAGGAATTTATGCATTCTCTGGTGGGGTCAGGTTTTGGTGGGACCTTATGATAGCGTGTGAGCCGGAGTGCTGGCTGGCTCTTTGTGGTCGTTACCTGGTGAGCCAGACTGCTTCCTCAAGAGATCTCCTCCGTGCAAGGACCAGAGAACCATGGAGAGAAGCATCCCACTGCCCAGCCGGGATGCTGCCCGGTCCATCTTCTCCCTCCTCTGGTTGCAGGTATACGTGGTGAGGCCCTTGCCCATCTGGTCAGTAATGAGGGTGGTGTTGATCCCGACCTTTGCTATGCCAAGTGTGTCCCTGATATTGACTTTCCTGAAGAAAGGAGGGCCACCCTGTGCCTGCCGGAGCCCGGAGCACCCTGTGCCCACAGGGCCACCCTGTGCCTGCCAGAGCCCAGAACGCCCTGTGCCCACATGGACATCCTGGCCTTGCACCAAGGCTTCTGGTGGGAAGAGATGCAGCAAGACCTTGAGTGTTTGGAGAATCTGCTGCCCTTTGCAGCTGCCTATTTGATAGGATATGCCCTGGCCAGGTTTCCTGTTGCCTTGGTTCCCAGCTGGTGTTTGAGGAAGAATGCCAAACCAGGAGTGGAAAGAAGGCCCTGACCCTCAGGCCCTTGGCTACCTGGTGCTGAGGGCACACAAGGGCTTCAAACTGTTCCCACTCTGAGAGGGCAGAGAGATGCATGGGAAGTGTCCGAGGAGGAAGGTGTGTGGACATTGGGCCTCTCCAGGCTGTTTCAGATAAGGAAAGAAACCTCTAGGCCCCACTTCCCCAAAGAGTGTGGCTTTTATTTTCTTACTGATGACTTTGTTTATGTAATAAAAAGTCAAACAAATAATAATTATATAACATTATGAAGTGGGACAGCAGGCTACCATCTTTCTAGAAACAGTGCCCTTGTGTTGAGCCCCAGGGCAGTTCAACACACATCTGCCCACTGAGAAGTCTCAGTCATGTCCGCTGCTGCGACAAAATGCCCTGAGCCTGACTACTTCGTAAGCAGCATCCATTTGCTTCCCAGAGTTCTGGCAGCCTTGGCGGAGTCAGTGCCTCCTGGAATCTGTTCCCTACAGGTGGTGTCTTTTGTGTCCCTTGAAAATCAAGGTCATCAATCCTGCCCATGCCTCATCGTCTCCCGAAGAGCAACCTCCTAACACCACTGCTTTCTGGACTTGGTTACAATCTAAATCTGGAGGCGACACAAACACTCATAAAGCAGCATTCTGCCTCCCCTAGTTCACATCTGCTTCTCCACACATTTATTCCACTGCAGTAGTTCTCAGGGTCCTAATGTACTTTGGCCCCAACTCCAATGTGTAAATTTCAGAGCCTCATCCAATATGAATGAGATTTGCCTTGGTCTTTTCTTTTATTTCTGTAATGAAATATTACAGGTTCAATTATAGCAAAAACTACAAACACACACACAACATATATATGTGTATATATATACATACATATGCATATATACATACATATGTATATATGTGTATACACACAC
>NW_026071127.1:0-2937 GCF_014885135.2 Alexandromys fortis
GCGCGTGTGCATAGGCTTGTGTGCGTGTGCTCGCGTTTACAGGAGGAAAGAAGATGGTAAAGAAAGCTCTGAGGAAGGACTATCTCTGAGTTATTCCAGCGTTTAGACATCAGGGAAAAGAGAACTTAGCCAGCAGACGAAAAGACAATGCCCAGTGCAGGGAAGAAGGGAAGAAGGTGACATTCCAGACTCACTGAAGAGAGCATGTCAGTGAGGGGGTGTGGGTGTCCTAGTGAAATAAGGCAGACAGGTTCCAAGGAGCGAAGACTGAGGTTCGGCTCTGAGGGTTAGCTACCTGGAGATCTTTGGCAGAATGGTAGTGTTTGCACAGCGGGGCCTGCATCAGGTGTTTCTAACTTCTTAGTCTCCAATCCAAAGAACTGAAAGAGTCCAGAGTGGCAAGGGAACTTTATTCAAAAGAAAAAAAAAAAAGTGGAGACCAGAAAGAAACTCTGCAGGCCACATGAGTGAGAAAGTATCTAATTGCCCAGGCTTTTCCCTTTGGGGTTCAGGAGAAGGAGTTTGCTTGTTTTGGTCGTTAAAGACCATAGTTGGACAGTTCTCTGTTTTGACTGGTAGATTAGGTGATGTATTCACTTTTTACTGCGCCTGTCCCTTCCCTGATGTATCTGATTTTAATGATAAGCAATCCAGTTATGCATAAGCTAAGCTGGGAAGTAGGGGATTCCTCCAGGACACTTGCTTGAGTGCACACGCACCCAGCTGACTGCAGCAGGCAGAGGTGTTGCACAGGAGGGCTGTTTGTACAAGTTCTTGTAAGTACTAAATAATCTGGCTTCCAGGCCTTTGAACATTTGCTAAATGGAAGACTGGCCTGCTACGTGCCAGACTTTTTTGCCGCAAAGAATGAGAACCCAGCACTGGTGACTCTTAGACAGCTTTTATCTGTTAGCAATAATTCATTGTCAAAGGAGCTAAGGAGGAGACCCAGAGATGAAGAAACTGGAGCTGACTCAGGACGCCATGAAGAGATTGACTTTTATTTACTGGAGTCATTTGATGGAGGCTGTACCTGTGTGCTAATTTACTGTCTGGCCTGCTGAAATAACGTAATTCTGTTCTTTGGGCTAGCTCCTTTTTCTCCAATGCCCTTTTAACAAAACAAGGTAAATCACATTCCTAGTTGCTGTGAGTGTGTATTTCTGCATTTAAAAAATTAGTATTACTATGCTTTAAGCACCTAGGAACTCTTACAGGTTCTCCTCACATTGGCTCTACCTCCTGTCACTGCTCGGCTGTGCAGAACAGAGCTTACAATAGAGGTGAGGGACAGTGGGGACAGGTGCCATGTTTATTGTGGAAACCTTTCCCTCACTCTCTCTCTCTAGCACTTGGCGCCAGCCTATGGCTGACAAGTTTGAAGATTTGTAAGTGTAGTGCATTGCATGTTTTAGAATTCAGAGTAATACAGACTTTTTTATAATTGAACTTAATAAAAAGAACAAGAGGATGAATCTATTTAAATTTATAAAACATCCCAAGCAAAAGTAAAATCACACAAAGCTAGAGAGTGTCTTTAATTGTGTGTCACTTCTAGTGAGCGACACAAGTCAAGGAAGCACCCGACTCGGTCAGCCGATTTAGGTTCCCTGGAAACACGGGAAAACCAAAACGACGCAGTGTCTGTTGCTGGGGGAGGAGAAACGCATTATTTATTGTGTACACAGTGCTCTGCCTACATGTATCCCTGCAGGCCAGAAGAGGGAGTCGATCTCATTACAGATGGTTGTGGTTGCTGGGATCTGAACTCAGGACCTCTGGAGAGCAGTCCGCACTCGTAACCTCTGAGCCGTCTCTCCAGCCCAGCTACTGTAATTTTAAAGTGCTTTCTCCCCTAAGTTTTAAGAAACTGAAGTCACTTAATTGTTGAAGGTCCTAAGCAAGACGTTGAGTTTTATAGTCAGAGTTAAGCATTCATTGACTTGCCCCTCACTGTTTTAGGAGTTACTACGAAGCCAACGACAGCACTTCAGCTATAAACATAATTGAAGAAGCTTTCTCAAAACACCAAGGCTTAGTGTCCATGGAGGATGTGAACATAGCAGCTGAACTGTACATTTCCAACAAGCAGTATGACAAAGCTTTGGAGGTAGGAACGTTCTCGTGCGTCTCCTCTAGGTTTAAAACCTGTGCTTGGGTTGCAGAAATGCTTTGAAATTAGCATCTTGTCATTTTAATTACTTACTAAAGTATGCATTTAAACTAAGTGGAGATAATAGATTTCTAGATTCTGTGTGAAGTATAAAATGTAATTATATGATAAGTGCTATTGCCGCTGTAAAGCCCAAGGTGTCTGCACTCAGTGGTAGCGGGGCTCAGCAGGTCCGTTTGCTATCGAACTGATGCATCTTTGGTTGTAGTCGGTGTGATATGATGACGTCAGTGTTCTACAGCTAGGATTTCTCATTTTAAAAAGGTTCTTTTTTTTTAATACCATTTTATGTTGTAAGAACGATTTGAAATAAGCATTCACAAAAAGGTTTTTTATATATAACTTTTATTTCTCTTTTTAAAAATTTCTTTAGGTAATTACAGATTTTTCTGGGATCATCCTAGAAAAGGAAACTTTGGAAGAAGGCACCTCAGAAGAGAATAAAGGTTGTAGTTAACTTCACTAGGACATGAGCATAACCTCTTACTAGTGTGGGTCTCCCTGGTCATGTTCTCAGAGCATGTGCACGGCAGGATTCGGTTTTCTTAGATTGGCTTTTATGGAATCATTTTTTCCCCCTTTTTGCAATGCTAAGGCTCAAACCCAGAGCCTTGTGCATGAAGGACAAGCATCTACACTGACATATACTGCTAGCCCTTCGTTTGCAAGCAATTTAAAAAATTTTTTGTTTTGAAGTTTTTTATTTATTAATAGGTTCACTTGAACTTGACATTTCTTTTTTTTTTTTTTTTTTTTTTTTTTTT
>NW_026071128.1:0-874 GCF_014885135.2 Alexandromys fortis
ATAGCTGCTGTGATACCAGCCCATTGGGGCGTGGTCTCTCTCCCTTTAAAAAAGCGGCTACTTCCTCTGCTCGCTCTCTTCACTTCCTGCTCCGCCAGAGACTAGACTCCCTTCCTGGTTGTACAGATGGCTGTTATCTGGGATGTAATCTGTAAGTTTTTCCCCTTTTAAATAAATAACACCCTATTAATCATAACTCCAAACTGGTGTGGCATTATTCGTGACTTACGCCTTCACACTGAGTCTATAATTTGTGATACTAAAGAAGCTAAATAAGAAGTTAACCCAAAGAAAAACATATAGTTATTATCCCTGCTATGGGAAATAGACAAGATTGCTGGGCAAAAATTGGGATCTTGGGGGTTGGGTGGGATGGGGGAAAGGGGAGATGGCGAGAGAAAAGTGAGAATGGGGAGGATGGCAAGAACTTGGGGAAATGGAATGATTGGGGATAAAACAAGGTTGGATAGAGGTGCAGGGAATCACATAACTTAATTAAGGGAACCACCTTAGGGTTGGTAAGAGACATGAACCTAGAGTGGCTCCCAGGTGCCCAGGGCAATGTCCCCAGTTAGTTCCTTGGTTAGCTGAGGATAGGGAACCTGAAATGACCCTATCCTATAGCCATACTGATGAATATCTTGCATATCACCATAGAACCTTTATCTAGCGATGGATGGAGATAGAGACAGAGACCCACACTGGAGCATCGGACTAAGCTCCCAAAGTCCCAATGAGGAACAGAAGGAGGGAGAACATGAGCATGGAAGTCAGGACCACGAGAGGTGCACCCATCCACTGAGACAGTGGAGCTGATCTATTGGGAGCTTACCAAGGACAGCTGGACTGTGACTGAAAAAGCATGGGATAAAAC
>NW_026071128.1:5585-8068 GCF_014885135.2 Alexandromys fortis
AGATAGAGACAGAGACCCACACTGGAGCATCGGACTAAGCTCCAAAAGTCCCAATGAGGAGCAGAAGGAGGGAGAACATGAGCATGGAAGTCAGGACCACGAGAGGTGCACCAATCCACTGAGACAGTGGAGCTGATCTATTGGGAGCTCACCAAGAACAGCTGGACTGTGGCTGAAAAAGCATGGGATAAAACCGGACTCTCTGAACATGGCGAACAATGAGGGCTGATGAGAATCTAAGGACAGTGGTATGGGGTTTTGTTCCTACTTCATGTTCTGGCTTTGTAGGAGCCTAGCCAGTTTGGATGTTCACCTTCCTAGACCTGATGGAGGGGTGAGGACCCTGAACTTTCCACAGGGCAGGGAACCCTGACTGCTCTTTGGACTGGAAAGGGAGGGCGAGAGGAGTAGAGGGAGGGGGAAAGGGATGGAAGGAAGGGAAGAGAAATGGGATGCTGGGAGGAGGCAGGATTTTTTTTTCAATACAAAAATGAAATGAAACAGTTTTTTGCTCATTATAATATAACGTATATTACAGGTATATCAAACAAACCTACAACTCAGGAAGTTATAGAAAGGTCAAAGTGAATGATGTGGGATTTCCCTAATTATGTTGTGATTGCCATTAATAAAGAAAGAAACTGCTTTGGACCTATAGTAGGGAAGAACTTAGCTAGAAAAGAAAACTAAAGTGAATGCTACAATAAAGGAGGACAGAGTCAGAGAGAAGCCATGTAGCCCTGCTAGAGCCAGATGGAACTTTAGTTGGTAAGCCACAGCCACGTGGCAATACACAGATTAATATAAATGTGTTAAATTAATATGCAAGAGTCAGCCACTAAGAAGCTAGAGCTCTTGGGCCAAGCCGTGATTTAATTAATATGGTTTCTGTGTGATTATTTCAGTTTTCAAACAAACAAGCATCCTCTCTCCTAGAAATTGGTGCACCAACATGGCAGACTAAATCCACTTAAAAACCTGAGAGAGCTTTAAAAGAAATTCTCAACATAAAAGAACAGAGTTTAGCACAGTTTCATGGTATCCACATTTTTTTCTAGATAAAATTGCAGTGAGTAAGGTGCCATGGGGAACTGTCAAATCTGTGTGATTTTTTTTTTAAAAAAAAAAAAAAGCAGCTTCCTACTTTGTCAACACAAATGGCTCTGTCTCTTTTGGGAGGTTTGACTATTGAGCATTTAAATGGGGTTTGTGGATAGTGTACTGCAAGTTATTTAGTGGCAGCATGGGCCAACTAGTTATCAGAGTTGAGGTGGTGATGATGGCTCCCACCCAGCAGTCTCAGGCACTAAGGAACTTCCACCATTTTGGACTTGCAGAGCAAGCCGGAAGTACTCTATATATCCTAGGAATGCTGCAGCTTGAGTTTTTAAGAACCATTTAGCATTTTAGGATCTTCTAGAAACCAAAGAATTACAGATACACAATAGTACACATTCAGACATGAAAGACTTCTAAATGGACCACAGTGTTGGATACATGTACATAGGCTTGGGAAAGATAGAGAGTTATAAAAAGAAGTAAATGGTTTTTAAAAAATAAAACAATGTCTTTAAAGAGATAGTACAGACAGTTATAGATTAAAGGAGTAAAGATAATAAATGAATATGAAAAAGTAATAGAGTAAAAATAAGCCACATAAAGATGAAAGATACTCAGAGAATGTGGATTGTGTATTTTATTATGTTTTCTTTGAATATTTTGACTGTGAAGAGCTAAATACACAAAGACATTTATTGTACAGGCTGATAAGCTAAATCAGCATGTATATTATTAAGGTATCTTGACTTCAGAATTTGAGTCTAAGGATATGTTGCTTTGCGAAAAGAGGTTCTTTTGTTTCCACAGAGGATGAGTGATGTGGGAGTGTCATATATCAATCTGTTGATTTCATTGGTTAAGCAATAAAGGAACTCCTTGACCCTGATAGGTTAAAACATAGGTGGGAGGAGTAAACTCTACAGCTCTGCTCTCTGGAGCAGAGATGCCAGGCTCCGCTCTCCCAGGCAGCTTCGACCCAGGATGGACATAGGCTAGAATCTTCCTGGTAAGCGCACCTTGGGGTGCTTACACAGATTATTAGAAATGGGCTAGTTCAGGTGCGAGAGTTAGCCAAGAAGAGGCTGGATATAATGGGCAAGCAGTGTTTAAATTAATAGTTTGTTTGTTGTTATTTCGGGCATAAGCTAGAAGGCGGCCATGGTGCTGGGGACGCAGCCCCGCCACTCCTATGTCAACAGATGGCTGCCCAACGTGAGGATAACTGAATCCACAAAAAGCCTGAGAAAGTTTGGGAAAGAATGGAGTGAAGCATGTTTTCTTGGTAGCAACAATTTTTCGTGTCTACTCTGCTTGCTAGAGGCAAGCAAGCGCTCTCATCTAAGAGAGGCTTCCTGACTCAGCTTAAGCTGCAAAACCCTGCAGCTCATTAAGAGGTCCTGCCACGAAATACTTAAACGGTGTTG
>NW_026071129.1:0-2954 GCF_014885135.2 Alexandromys fortis
AAAAAAAAAAAAAAAAAAAAGAAAAGAAAATTATTTTTGACTTTGTAAATGTGAGACATAGTCTAATGCAAACATTTACTGCATTTACAATATAGTTTTACTTTGGGGGTACCAAAGATATGCTGCACAAGTAGATGGTCTACATAAAGACAAAATTCATAGTTCAAATTCAGGACATTATTTTACATTTTATTTGAAAGACCAGAAAATATACACCTGAAACATATTGAAACATGATAAAAACAAAACAAAACAAACAAACAAAAAAACCCTTCAGATTTACTTATGCATGAGGCAAATTTGGTTAAGACAATAAAGATATGAAAAAATTACTTCTTTCCTTTTTTGTTTGGTTTGGTTTTAGAAGACAAGGTTTTTCGATGAAGACCTTGCTCTCCTGTAACTCACTATCTAGACCAGGCTGGACTCAAACACAATATTAGAAGGAGAAAAACATTTCTACCTTCCATTATCCAGTCCTCTGTACCTGTCATCAGAGGTAATCCTAAAGTAAGAGACTGAAACAAATTTAAGTTCAATTTTTCCTTTAATATGGAATAATATTAAAATCAGATGTACTTAAAGTAAGTGGATATTGGGCCAGGAGTGGTGACACACTTTTAAATCCGGCACTCAGGAGCAGACAGAAAGATCTTTTTGAGTTCAGTGCTAGCCTGGTCTACAAAGCCAGCTCCAGGACTGCTAGGGCTACAGAGAAACTCCTTAGAGGTCACTGTAAGTAGAAGCATAGCTTGTAATTGGGGAAATCCAAAGTTTAAGAGACTTAAACCATCATAAAACTGAGACATGTGCTTTGACAGCAAAGACAAGGAGAGACCTAAAGAATGATTCCCACAATATTATGTTTCAGGATAAAGGAGAAAGCTTGAATTTCTGTTGGATCTCAGGATCTCAGCTCTGCCCCTGAACCCCTCATTCCTACACACCTGGGTGCACGGTGGCTGCTGCTTGTCTCTCCCCATCTGAAGGCTCTGGTCTTTGCTCCAGAAATGTCACCAGGTGTGGCTTAGGGACAGCAAGACCTGTGTATAGATAAAGAGAAGTTTTTTATGTGTTCTTTTATTCGGAACTGACATTTCTCCTTCTATACATGGCTCGTAAGGACAGAGATGAGGTGACAAATGATTGCAGACAATCAGTTCCTTAAGTGTTTTCAGACAGGATCACTACAACACATGAAGGAGCCAGATGATGGTGGCTCACGCCTTTAATTCCAACACTCAAGAGATAGCGGCAGGAAAATCTCTGTGAGTTCAAGGCCAGCCTGGTCTACAAGAGTTATTTCCAGGACAGGCTCCAAAACTGGAGAGAAACTCTGTCTCTAAAAATTAAAAAAAAAATACAAAAGAAAAGAAAAAAAAAACCTAACTTCATAAAGGAATTTACATCAGATTCTGAGTTTCATTTCAATGGAAAAAAACAGTACAACTGAATTGTAAAACACTTCAAGTAAAAAGTGTGCTCCATGTCTCCTGCCACCAAATTTTTAAAAGTCCCACTATATTGAAGAAAACATACATCCAACAGAGTCAAACACATCGGGAAGCAAACAGTAAAATGATTCATTTTTTTAAGTCATTATTTATTTTAACTTTTCCTATACATTGGTGTTTTTCCTCCATGTATGTCTGTGTGAGGCTGATTTGTTAATCTAATTAATCTTTATCAATAAAAAAATCAGGAGTGAGATATCGGCTAAGAAAATGAAAGATCAGAGAAGTGCCTACCTCTTCCATCCTACCATCCAAAAGGGCAGAGATCCCGTCTCAGCCCAGCTTTCCACATCCTGTTCCCCTCTCTACAGTCTTCCATGTCTCTATGGTGGGCTGGTGGCTAGTTCTACCCTCTGACTCCAACCAAGCTTTATTTGTTAGAACACAACACAATCAAAACATCACATAAAATGAGGTTGTCAGACCTTAGGTTTACAAACAATTGTGAGCTGCCATAGGAGTGCCGGTGATGTGGGATTTCCTGCCTGGGCTCACAGGCCAAACAGTGCTGTAATTAACATAGTTTCTTTCTGATTATTCACATCTGGGCAGCAGGAAGGTAAGTGTAGTAGTTTCCTTTTCCTTAAGTTCCTCTAGAAGAGCAGTCAGTGCTCTGAACAACTGAGCCATCGCTCCAGCCCAGAAATGATTTTTAATATAGTGATCTCCTCAATTTTTCTGAAAATGAAGGATATGAAACTGACTGTTGAAATGCTCCCATGAGAAACCACACAAAGTGAGTAAGCTACAAGTTGATGGTGAAATAAGAAGTCACTATAGAGGAGATGCTCACCCAGGAATTCAAGGTGGCTGTAATTCTCCAGCATCACATCCCTGTACAGATTCCACTGAGCAGGGTCCAGACACTCCCTCTCTTCTGGAGAGAACTCGATGGCCACATCTGAGAAGGACAGCATTTCCTGAAATAAAGATCAGCAAATGATACCACACATTAATTTAATTAAAACCATAAATAATTTAAATGACAAGAGGCATTGGGCTGAATAGAACTTGAAACTAGCTAGGACCAATTTGCAAAGAGAGAAATAATTGAAAAAATTCCTACCAAGACTGCCCTGTAGCCAAGTCTAGGGGCATTTTCTGAACTAGGGATTCCTGAGACAGCCCTGCAGACTGTGGTGGTGCCTGCACTGGGCACGCAGTTCTACACGGCACAGGAAAGCCGTCTCGGGGAGTCAGTCAGCGGTGTTCTTCTGTGGCCTGTTCTCCACCTCACGCCTCAGGTTCCTGCCTTGAATTCTCCCAGTGATGGACTGTCACCTGGAATTGGAGTCTAAATAACCCTTTCTTCTCCAAGCTGTCTCTCATCACGGGCTTTAGCACAATAGGAACCCTCAGACAGGCAGCACGGATTTGTCCAGGATGAAAGAGAGCTAGAAATGTTCTTACACAGGTAGTAATATCCTCAGACATGCCTGA
>NW_026071130.1:0-2950 GCF_014885135.2 Alexandromys fortis
TAGTTTGCCGGGTGCAGTGGTGCATGCCTTTAATACCAGCACTCTGGAGGCAGAGTTTGAAGCCAGCCTGAACTACAGGGCAAGTTCTAGGACACCCAGAACTACATAGGGAGACTGTCTCAAAAAAAAAAAAAAGTGAGAGGAGAGAGCAAGCACAGGCACCAATATGCAGCCACATGACAGAAAGTAGGGAGTTTTAGAGAAAGAGACAGGATGCCCAAAGTACCAGGAAAAGCAGACTCAGACTCTGGCCAAGGCCTGAAAGGAAGGTCGAAGAGGGACAAACAGTAACTCAGGATTCAGACAGGCAGTCCAACAGAATCTCACAACAGCTCACCGCACTGGGGTTTGGGGCGGTGAGACTGCTCAGTAGCTAACTTTTTGTTTTGCTTAAATTTTGTTTGTTGGGGCTGGAGCAATGGTTCAGTGGTAAGAGACCTGGCTGCTCTTCCAGAGGTCCTGAGTTCAAGTCCCAGCAACCACCTGGAGGCTCACAGCCATCAACAGTGGGATCTGATGTCTTCTTCTGCCATAAAATTGATAGAGCATTAAAAAAAATTGATAGAGCACTCATGTACATAAATAAATCTTTAAAAAAATGTTTAAGAGACAGGATCTCACTATGTAGCCCTGGCTGTCCTTAAACAATGTAGACCAGGCTGGCCCTGAACCCATAGAGATCCATAAGCTTTTGTCTCCCGAGAGTGCTGGGATTAAAGGTGTGTGACAATATACCCTGTTTGTTCTGATTAAATTTTTTAAAGTTTAGCAATGTGACTACAACATGTTATGTGTTTTCGGAGTCAGTAGAATAGAGGTACTGGAGGGCCCAAACATAAAGTAATGATTAGGAGGTGAAAGGACACCTCATGTGTCAGAACACACTGTGCCCATGTATGAAAATATCACATCGTCTCACATAAACAGGTACTGCTATTGACTTTATCAAACGGAACTTACTAGCTCACAGAAACAGACAGGTAACTAAAAGTAGTGTAACAAAATGTCCTTCCTGGAGCAGGAGAGACCACTCAAAGGTTAAGAATGCTAGCAGCCATACTCCTGCCCTGGGGATCTGATACCTCTTCTGGTCTCTGCAAGCACAGCTTATGCAGGATGCACAAGCATACATGCAGGCAAAACACCCATACACATAATAATAAAGAAAAATAAAAAAGCTGGGCAGTGGCAGTGCATGCCTTTAATCCTAGCACCCAGGAGGCAGAGAAGGCAGATCTCTGTGAATTCAAGAGCAGCCTGGTCTACAAGGTGAGTTCCAGGATAGCCATGGATGTTACACAGAGATTCCCTGTCTTGAAAAACAAAAACAAAAACAAAAAAAGAAAGAAAGAAAGAAAGAAAGAAAGAAAGAAAGAAAGAAAGAAAGAGAAATTAAAAAGTCCTTACTATCTATGGTTTATAAACTACAAAAGGTATAAATATGCACTCGATAAATCTCATGACATTTTTGGGATAAAAAGTCCATTCTCAAGCTGGAACTTAGCTCAGAAACAAAGTCTCTGCCTAGAATTCCCCAGTGAGGGGCTGGGGTGTGCCTCAGTGGTAGAGCCCCTGCCTAGAATCCCCCAGTGAGGGGCTGGGGTGTGCCTCAGTGGTAGAGCCCTGCCTAGAATCCCCCAGTGAGGGGCTGGGGGGTGGCTCAGTGGTAGAAACCCTGACTAACATATGCAAGTCCTTGGGTTCAATCCCAGCATCACGCACACAGAAGCAGCAGCAGTAGCAGCAATGACAGCATATTCTTTTCTTGTTAAGAGCAGGGTACTTTTCTGAAAAAAAAATCATCATTTCTGACATCCCTAAAGCTAAACCTGTAGTAACATTTCATTTGTATTTTAATAAATAAAGCTTGTCTGAAGATCAGAGAGTAAAACAGCCCCACTGGTCAGCCTTACAGAACAGGCACTGGTGACACATACCTTTAATCCCAGTAGCCACACTTATATGCCATAGAAACAAGGTGATGCATGCCTTTAATCCCAGAACTATAGAGGATTATAAAATTTATAGAACAAGAGGAGACAGCTCTCAGCTCGGTCTCATTCTGAGATTCCTGAAGGCAGGATCACCATTTTGGACTGAGGTAGAGGTAAGAGCCAGTGGCTGGCTGTTTTGCTTTTCTGATCTTCAGGTTGAACCCCAATTTTTCTCTCTGATTTTTCAAAAACCATCTGTAACTCCAGCTCCATGGAATGGGATGTGATGCCCTCTTCTGGCCTCCATGGGCACTGCACACCTATACCCAGACACCTACACACAAGACGCACAGACCTATATACATAAAAATAATAAGTACATAAATAAATCTTGACTTTTAAAATACCTAACTGGGCAAGGCTTGCTTGAGTCTAGGGGAAGTTATGTGGTATGAAATGCCCCATTCCTAGCAGCCAGACAACACCCAAACAGTACAACTTATTGTGAAAATCAGTTCAGGGAGGTTTAGGTTTATAAAACAGAATAGTTGGCCCAGGGGAGAGTGGGAGATGGGCGGGTGTTTCATTTCTGTTTTGTTTTGGTTGGTTTTGCTTTGCCTGCCACTTATAAAATTCTGGGTTCACTGAGTCCCAGGACAGGTGTATTACTTAACAGCACAAGAATAAAGTGCAAATACACCAAAGATATAATATATTAAACCATCAAATGACAAGGTCTAGGGCATTTTAGCAAGTACTGTAAAATACTGCCCTCTGGTGTTTAGATGGTTTTATTTATTTATTTATTTTGGTGTTTCAAGACAGGGTTTTTCTGTAGCTTTGGAGTCTGTCCTGGAACTAGCTCTTGTAGACCAGGCTAGCCTCGAACTCACAGAGATCCGCCTGCCTCTGCCTCCCGAGTGCTTGGTTTAAAGGCGTGCGCCACCACCACCCGGCTCATATTTTTAAGAAAGCAGAAAGGGAAGAAGAGTGCATCTTTTTAAAGTATAAAAACC
>NW_026071131.1:0-2953 GCF_014885135.2 Alexandromys fortis
TTAAAATGGCACAGCTTTTTTTCTGCTGCTGTTGCCGAATCAGGAAATCTCTCTACAGCATGCCACCAACAAACAGCAAAAATCTGTGTTAAACTTTCCCTCCCTTATTTTCAAGCCTTCTCAGGTTTTTAAGTGGATTTAGCCCATCACGTCTGGGCCCCACTCTGTAGTGATAGGAGCAGCAGGGCTGCGTCCCCGGCACCTGGCCCCCGGCATGGCTTATGCCCGAAATAATTACACGGAAACTGTATTCTTTTAAACACTACCTGGCCCGTTATCTGTAGCCTCTTATTGGCTAGCTCTTACATATTAATCTAACCCATTTTTAATAATCTGTGTAGCCCACGAGGTGGCTTACTAGAGAAGATCTTAACCTGCGTCTGTCTGGAGTGGGAGAATCATGGCGACTCCTGATTCAGCTTCTTTCTCCCAGCATTCTGTTGTGTTTTCTCTGCCTACCTAAGGGTTGGCCTATCAAATGGGCCTAGGCAGTTTCTTTATTAATAAGAATTCACACCTACCTCAGTTTCTGGACCAATTATCTGAATACAAGAAAACCTTGACTTTTATTATATTTTAAGGGTGGCAATTTATTTTGGGATAGAATATATGATAAAAAGAATAGAGAAGCCAGGTTTTGTGTCAAGTTAAAAATCATGGGCTCCTATTAAAGGGTTCCATTTATGTTTTTCTTAGGGTGTGCCTTGCTATTTAGCTTCTCTAAGATCCTGGACTATAAGCTTGCTATCCTATTATTCCTGTTGAAAATTCTGTATTTAGTTCTGTATCCCATTTTAAATTAAATTATTTGGAATTTTGATATCTAATTTCTTGAGTTCTTCATACATTTTTGAGATCAGACTTCAGTCTGATGTGTAGTTGGTCAAGATCTTTACCCATTCATCAGGCTGCCCTTTTGTCTTGTTCACTGTGTCCTTTGCTTTAAAGAAGCCTCTCAGTTTCAGGAGGCCACATATATTCATTGTTGCTGTCAGTGTCTGTACTACTGGTGTTATATTTAGAACATTGTGTCCTGTGCCCATGCATTGAAGGTTACTACCACAGTTTCTCGCTATCAGGTTCAGTGTGGTCAGATTTATATTGAGGTATTTAATCCATTCAGAACTGAGTTTTGTGTATGGGGATAGATATGGATTTATTGGCATCCTTCATGCTGACATCTGATTGTGGTAGCACTAATTGTTTAAGATGGTTTCTTTTAGCCATTGTGTAATTCTATCTTCATTTTCAAAAATCAGGTATCCATTGGTGTGTGGATTAATATCTGGGTCCTTGATTACATTCTATTGCTGACATAAAGCTCTATTTTTCACCTACAATAATGAAAACTGCTTGGTATTGGGTGATTTCTTTTTCTTAGAATAAGTTTTTAAATTTTCCTGACAGTATTTGTAGTAGTTTCAGCAAAATATCTGTTGGACATGAAAAGGTTTACAGAACAAGGTAAAGAGGTGTCTGATAAGCCATCTTGGGAAGAATTTGGCTTTGATGTCATATAAAAAATCTAATAATACAATATATGGGGGTTTTCATGTTGACTACTCCAGATTATGTTCTAAAACTTTGTTCTTAAATACTGCCTTGTATTATATTTAAAATTTTATCTTTGTTTTCCATTCATATAAATCTTATAATTTTACCAAGTGTTTATTTACTTCACTGAAGTAATATTTATTTTAGCTTTTTTAACATTTGTCTTTTAAAATAAAAATTAAAGATCATCTAATTGACCATTTATTGTGATCATAATAAAATTTGTCTTTTTCCAGCTAAATCAGGGATACAGACTTCTCCAAAGAGTAATTTCAAAGGATACAAAACCAATTCAGCCACCAGAGTGTGCATGCAGGTACACACGCACATACACACACACATACACACACACACACACACACAGCTAGAATGAGTAAAATAGATGGAAGCTTTCAAAAGACTTTTTCAAAAGATGTCACAGACAGTATTAATTTCTCAAATAAAAGTTAGTGCCAATGTGAATCATCTTCTAGCGATTCTATTCAGGACTCAGGAACTGTGTTTATAATTAGTGAATAGTTTTATGCAACCCTGTTTAAAATTCCACAATTCAATCTGTGCCATAAAATGTTATTATGCATTTTTTTATTTGTATACCAGAAATAATGAGGAAATTCTATCAGTCTTATTGTCTGGAACTATTTCCTGGGTGGCTTAAAGATATATCTGCTCATCCAAGATAGATAACCAACAACAGATAAAACAAAGTATACTACCAGTCCTAGTTAGGGCTAACATTGCTGTGATGAAATACCATGATCAATAACAAGTTAGGAGGAAAGGGGTTTATTTTACTCACAGTTCAAAATAACAGTTAATCACAAAAGCAGTGAAGACATGAAGTCACACAGGGCATGAACCTGGAGTCAGGTACTGATGAAGAGACCATGGAGGGGTATTACTTACTGCCTTGCCACATGCTTACTCAGCTTGCTCTCTTAGATAATTCAGAACCACCAGCTCATTGTGGCACTGCTAACAATGATTGGGGTTCTTTCCCTGAATCACTAATTAATAAAATAACCCTAGTCTTGACTATAACCCTATGTTATAGAGGTATTTTCTCAATTAAGGCTCCTTCCTGTCTGATGAGTCTACCTTATATCAGGTTGACATAAGCCTACCAGTAAAACTGGCCCCTTGTCAACTTGGTACAAAAATGCATACTTTTTAAAATTAGAACATTCTTTTTTTTTTATTTATCCATTTGATGGCATCTTGAATTTAATATAATGGTAGAAAGCAGTCCCAGAGTCTTTACAAATTCAAATACTTTGAAAGCACCATCTCTCTCTCTCTCAAAAAAAAAATGTTTCTTTAATATCCAACATATTTTAAAATTAAGTTTATCCACTATGGACTCCTGTAAAATAACAGAACAAATTAAATGTTTTTTTTT
>NW_026071132.1:0-2896 GCF_014885135.2 Alexandromys fortis
TGTCCTGGAACTAGCTCTTGTAGACCAGGCTGGCCTTGAACTCAGAGATCCCTGTCTCTGCCTCCAGAGTGCTGGGATCAAAGGCGTGCGCCACCACTGCCTGGACTAAAAATAACTTTCAAAATACACATATGATGTTTTTTAACTATTACTGCACATACGATGGGTTCTTGGCACAAGCCTCACTCATGAGCTGTGGTTGTGGAAGGACAGGCTAAACCCTGAGGGCTGCCACCTAGCACAGGACCAATATTGTCCTTGGGTCTCACCTTTCAGTACAAGATCTTGTTGCACGGCTGTTGGTATGGTCTGTTTGGAGGAAACCCTGATAACTCTCCAACTGAACTGGACGAGGCCAACCAGAGAGCCCTGACTCAGCCTCTTCTTGGGGAGGAGAGCCTGCTGACTCGATGCTCCCCAGGCTACAGCTCCAGCGACTCCCCACTGGATTCTCCCACCAAATACCCACCTCTGTACCCACCTGGCAGGATCATCCACCTGGAAGAAGAGAGTGGTTCAGGGAGGTGAGTGGAGGGAGTCACGTGGGTCTCCACGCTCATCCGCTGAGGGTGGCCAGAAGCCCGGCTCAAGGGCAGCATCACTAGCCCATGTTCTCTTTTGTTCAAGGTTTGGCTGCTGTTCTGCTGCCCGGTACAGAGCAAGGTGGGCACATGAAGCAGAATTTGGCAAGATCCTGATAGGCCCAAAGATGCTGACTGACCACCTGCCTAACATCGTCAATCAGGCGCTGGACAGAGTAGTCGCGGACAGAACAGCCTGTGTCTCCTGCCCGGGACAAGGTGGCCCTCCTGCAGCTGTGGCCTAACCCCGCTTGTGGACACTGCCCAGCACAATGGGCTTGCACTCCCTTCCCTTTAGACTGACTGAATGAGTGGCTTCTGTGAGGCTGGTGTGGTGGTTCCCATTAACAGTAAGCTGGTGGGTCCCTGTAGAATGGGCAACAGTATGACCATACAATTCAGAGAAACTTTTTTCTTAAGACAGGGTTTCTATGGAGCCCTGGCTGTTCTGGAATTCCATCTGGAAGACCAGGCCAGCCTCAAACTCAGAGATCCAACTGCCTGGGATTAAAGGCATGTGCCGCCACCACCAACCTATAAAACCATTTTTAACCACAGTATTACTAGATCAGGAGTCGGGAACACGCAGAGGTGTTAGGACTTCTGGGACAGTTTGTGGAGCAAGCCTCCTTTAGCCACCTGAGAACTCCACATATGAAGACCCTCAGTGAATCTCTAGCACTTCAATCCCTGCCAGGACCCCATCCCGCTGTTTACAAGAGTCTGACTCTAAGCCGACAGGTGTGCACTTTATCTTCTTCGCCGGCATTCGTGCGGCACTAAGGGCAGCCGGAGCGTCCTGAGCCCACTGTGGCTCCATTTGTACAACATGAACTGACTGCTTAACTTTCACGTATGCGCTTAATTCTCACAGTAGTCTAGCTCTGGAGCCAGGTGTTGGGCTCAGGGAGGATTTTTTAAAATAAAGTAATTGATACACCATCAGTGAGTGCACGGGAAGGTCTGTGTTACTGGGGGACAGGAATTCCCTGCATTAGCCTCTTGGAGCTGACATGGACCACTGTACCTAGGTAGCAATGAGAGTTTTGCCTTTATGGAAAATCCAGTTGTTTGTAACTCTGGCTACTGAGACCTGCACATATTCCAAATACAAAAAGTCCACTAAGTCCAGAAAACAAAGATGCCAAGTGTGTTGGTGACTCGAGCTGTTTTCCCAGCACTTAGATGGGGGGCAGGAGAACCAGGAACTGGAGGTCACACTTAGCTACTTAACAATATGCTAACTCAAGATGCTGACTCCAAACAAAACCCCAAAAGGGGGCTAGAAAGACTAAAGGGAAAACTTCCAAGATATATTAATGTAAATACAGCTGCCAAGTACAGTGGCACAAACCTTTAATCCCAATACTCTGAGCAGAGGTAGGCCATTTTCTGAGCTCAAGGTCTGCATAGTTCTAGGCCAAAAAACCATAGTGAACACCCTGTCTCAAAAGAGTACACACCCTAGTTACAGCAAAAAAAAAAAAAAAAATCAAGGAAAGAAATATCTTTGGTCAGAAATCTTAAGGGGCTGGGCATAGTGGCACACACCTTTAATCTCGGCAGTTGGGAGGCACATGCAACAGGCAGGCAGTACCTGTGAGGCCAGCCTGATCAACAGAGTGAGTTCCAGTACAACCAGAGCTATATGAGACCCCCATCCCAAAGAACAGAAATAACCCAAAACCGAAACCCCAAGGAAATCCCAGTAATTTCGACCCAGAGAGTATCGCCCAGCAGAATGGCTTCTGTTGAGATGAAGGCCCTCAGAGACAAAATGAGAGAAATTAGACTGTGGAGTTGTGTGGGATACAGAGATTTGGTGGCCAGATGATCCGGAGACGTGGCAAAATGCAAACTGATCAAAATAAAGTATCTTAGGATTCAACAGAAGGGCCAGAGATGACCTGGTCAGTAGTCTCACTTGAGGACGTAAGTTCAAACCGCTGGAGAGGGAGACAGGAAGGCCTCTAGGGCATCCGACAGGTGAACCCCAGCAGGTTCGGTGACAGAGCCTGTCTTCAGAAAAACGGAGCATCACCTGGGGCTGGTCTTTACAGACGTGTGCACACACACTTTAAATTTCAGATTTCAATATGCCAGGAAGTTTAGTCAAACTCTTCACAAATAAAAAGATTTAAGAATTACCCTAAGGAGGGCTGGAGAGGTGGCTCAGTGGTTAAGAGCATTGCCTGCTCTTCCAAAGGTCATGAGTTCAATTCCCAGCAACCACATGGTGGCTCACAACCATCTGTAAAGAGGTCTGGTGCCCTCTTCTGGCCTGCAGACATACACACAGATAGAATATTGTATAC
>NW_026071133.1:0-909 GCF_014885135.2 Alexandromys fortis
AAGGTCCTGAGTTCAATTCCCAGCAACCACATGGTGGCTCACAACCATCTGTAATGGGGTCTGGTGCCCTCTTCTGGCCTGCAAGCATACACACAACAACATGAGGGATGAGGAGGGGTGAGGAGGGATGAGGAGGGATGAGGAGGTTACCCTTACAGGCAATGCTCTTAACCTCTGAGCCATCTCTCCAGCCCCCTGCTCTCTAAAAAATAAAATAAAAAAATTTCCATGTATGAGTATTTTACCTGTGGAAACTGGGGTTCCACATGGAGATTTTCATGCTGGACTTGAACCCTGGTCCTTTGGAAGAGCAGCTAGTGCTCTTAACCACTGAACCATCTCTCCAGTCACTAAGCCATCTCTACAGCTGAAATTAACCATTTTCAGCCAAATCTAGGGTTCCTCTTACTTCCTACTGCTCTTTCCCCTTTTCTAGAACATACTTGCTGTTGTGAGGGCCAGAAATGAGGAACTGTCTTCAATTTCCTAGCCTGATCCTCTCAGACAGTATTTTCTGGAGCCCGGAGTCAATAGAAAAAATAAGAGTAACTGATTAGACAGAACTAAACTCACCAAGATTTTCTGTTTGTAGAGGGTTTTGTTAGGGGGTAGGGGGTGTCAAGACAGTTTTGATGTGGCCCTAGCTGGCTTAAAATACAGTATATAAAGCAAGCTAGCCTTGAACGTCAAGTAATCCTCCTACTCCTGTCTCCAGGTTTAGGGATTACAGGTAATGCTACCCTGGAGGCTGAAACGGGAAGATCGCCGTGAGGAAATGCCAGGCTACTAGACTCAAAGTAAGACCCTGTCTCAAAACAGAAAGAAAGAAAGAAAGAAAGAAAGAAAGAAAGAAAGAAAGAAAGAAAGAAAGAAAGGAAGGAAGGAAGGAAGGAAGGAAGGAAGGAAGGA
>NW_026071133.1:7314-8093 GCF_014885135.2 Alexandromys fortis
AGTAAGACAGTGGACCTAATCCTACAGGTTTACAATATTTAGGTATAGTATTATCTTAAGAGTGTGGGGCTAAATTCACATGAAAAGAAAAATTATCCAGAGCTAGATAGATGACTCAGCATTTAAACTGATCAATGACCATGTGCCTTTAATCCCAGGACACTGAAGGCAGAAGGTGGATCTCTGTGAGTTTGAGGCCAGCCTGGTCTACAAGAGCTAGTGCCAGGACAGGCTCCAAAGCTACAGAGAAACCCTGTCTCGAAAAACCAAAAACAAACAAACAAACAAAGACACTAACCCTGTGGTATATCATTGTGGTAGTTGCAGCTGACTTATTTAAAAAACAACATAACCTGTCTTCCCAACTGCTTAAGAGGCAGAGATGGAAGGATTGCTTGAAACCACCTGGAGTCCTATAGCAAACCTTATCTAAAAATACACATACCAAATGAGTTGTGACAGAGGCTCACACCTATAGTTCTAGAACTTGGGAGGCTGTGGCAGAACTGTCAGGAATTTCATTCCAGCCTGGGTTCCACAGTGAGACGCTGTCTTAAACATAAAAACAAAAGCCAGGCATAATGCCACAGTCCTTTGATCCCAGCATTCCTAGCACTGATTCAGAGCTCTGTAAGTTCAAGGCCAGCCTGGTCTACAAAGTGAGTTCCAGGCCAGCCAGGTCTGTACAGTGAGACTGTGTCTCAAAACAGTAGCAGCAAAAAAAAAAAAAAAAAAAAAGATAAAAAAAATAGTAAGACAGTGGACCTAATCCTACAGGT
>NW_026071134.1:0-735 GCF_014885135.2 Alexandromys fortis
TCACAGACTCTTTCATGAATCAAGAACCCTGAAGTATCATCTCATCTTTAGGCAAGTTTAGCAGTCATTTCTCTGCAGGTACTACATGCCCAGTTAATCAGTCCAGGCATGAAGGCGTAAGTCACAAACAATGCCACACCAGTTTGGAATTATGATTAATAGGGTGGTATTTATTTAAAGGGGAAAAAACTTACAGATCACCGTCCCAGAAAACAGCCCTCTGCGCAACCAGAAAGGGAGTTTAGTCACCGGCAGAGCAGGAAGTGAATAGAGAGAGGAGAGGGAAGTGGCCGCTTTTTTAAAGGGAGAGAGACCACGCCCCAGTGGGCTGGTATCTCAGTGGCTATAGGCTGGAGGAACGGAAGGACCTCCCGCAACACAGACAAGAGCAGTTTCTTGCTCTAGTGGCTCACCAGCTTCTTAACGAGCCTCTTCGATGTCCATCTTCCTCTTGAAGTAGCTTGATGCTGCCAGGAGCAGATGTGTCTCATTGTCATGTAAAGTCATAACTTCTTAATGCATTTTAAGTGCCATATTATGAAGGTTTCTGAAAGCTTTGAAGAATACCTAAGTAACTGAAATATATCTCTGCATATCTAGAAAGTCTAAATGACATGACTAAAAACTCTATTATAAATGATTATCTATTAACCTATATTTCTTAATTATACATTACATTTTTAAATGACCTACACAATTACATTACCTTAAGATCAAAATTACATATACATATAA
>NW_026071134.1:6965-8432 GCF_014885135.2 Alexandromys fortis
TTAACTTTATTTTATGACTCTCTATACTCTTTTTCTTTTCTCTTCCATGCCTACATATATTTATCCAACACTATGACCCATTTAGAGTTCTTGTTTTTTTTTTTATTCTGTCCTACTGTGTATATAATCCCTTTCTGATCAGAAGTGTTTCTGAAAATGCTAAGCAGCTCAGTCTCAGTGGTTCTGGGTGATGACTCCACCTCTCTCAGGCTTTAAATATGGAGAAGATAGTTCACCTCAGCTCTAAGACTGCTGGGTGGGAGCCGTCCTCACCACCTAAACTCCGGGTAGCATGATGCAGCATATAAACCCTTTTTTCCTGATAAAAAATTAAATGTGCCACGCAGTGCACTGCATGGCCTTGAAATATTTCTGTGTAGGTTGGCAGGAAACCGCCATGCCCTCAGACCTTGCAAGCCTAGTATATCTGATCCCTCTGTCTGACCAGGCAGGGAATACTGAGCTGTGGGTATAGTCCCCGAGGGGGCACACAAACACCTGGGCCCATAAATGCCATTGAAATGCTCCATAGCCAGAGGCTGTGCTGGTAACATGGCCCAGAAAGCTGCATTTGAAAAGGGGAGGGCTCTTATTCTGCTGCTTCTGCTGAGTCAAGAAAATCTCTATTAAAGGAGCTGTGTCACATGCCAGCAAACACAAAGAAGTTGTGTTAAACTCTATATTTCTTTAGTCTAGAATTCTTTTTTCAACTTTCTCAGGTTTTAAATGGATTTAGGTGACCATGTTGGAGCACCAATAGTTTCAGAGTGGGACTGCTTGTTTGTCCCAGGCACCCAGTTGCTTATCCCAGAAATAACCACAAAGAAACTGTAATAATTAAATTACTGCATGGCCCATTGGCTCTAACTTCTTATTGGCTACATTTCTTTTTCAAGGCAGGATTTCTCTGTGGCTTTGGAGACTGTCCTGGATGGAGCTCTAGTAGACCAGGCTGGGCTCGAACTCACAGAGATCTGTCTGCCTCTGCCTTCTGAGTGATGGGATAAAAAGTGTATGGCACAAATAGCCAGCATTATTGGCTAAGTCTTATATTAATTTAATCCATTTCTATTAATCTGTATAACTCCATGAGGTTGTGGCCTACCATCAAAGGTACAGCACGACTATCTCGGTGGCAGTTCCATGGCATCTCTTTAACTCTGCTTTCTTCCTCCCAGCATTCAGTTCTGTCTTCCCTGCCTACCTAAGTACTGTCATATCAAAATGCCAAGGGAGTTTCTTTATTCACTTACCAATGAATAGAGCACAAAAGCAGAACGATCTCCTGCACCACCTGATGACCTGATCTCTGGGATGTGCCTGATGGAAAGAGAGAACTGATTTTCCCAAGTTGTCTTCTGACATCCAAACATGTGCTGTGACATGCACAAAATGGTATAGGTCCATACTCACATAAATAAATTCAACAATTAGAAGGAATACTAATTTACTTAGCTACTAACTCTA
>NW_026071135.1:0-2960 GCF_014885135.2 Alexandromys fortis
AGGAGAAGGAGAAGAAGAAGAAGAAGAAGAAGAAGAAGAAGAAGAAGAAGAAGAAGAAGAAGAAGAAGAAGAAGAAGAAGAAGATGAAGAAGAAGACGACGACGACGACGACGACACACATAGGAGGTAGACTACCACCCTGCCCCCATGGTCTGGCCTGAGTCTGTGGCCTGACTGAAATAGAGAGAGTGAGCACCGAACCACATTCGCCTCTACTTCCTGACTCCACATCTCTTCAACTCTGAGCTGTAGGAAGTTCTCCTCCCATCAGTTGCCTGGAATTTATCACAGCAACCAGAAGAGTAACTGGTGCACCTGACTGGGGCAGTGATTAAACCGCATGACATTATGTTCTGGTGTCTCTCCTGCGACTTTAGAGTCGTGTCTCAGCACATGATTCTCACCAACCAATACCCAACAAGCCGGGCTCCCTAAGTTCTCTTTTGTGTCACTCTGACCAAATCCCTAACCAGAAAGAATAATGGAAGGGAGGAAATATTTGTCTCATGACTTCAGGGGTTTTAGATCAAGGTCACTTGGCCCATGCAGTTAAGCAGAACACCGTGGCTGGGGGAGTGAGTGTGTGGCTGAGAACTATTTACTTCCTTGTAAATGGGAAGGAAAGAGTGAGACAGATGATTGCCAAAGACAAGCTCTAAGGACACACCCTTAGTGACCTGAGTTTTGCTACCTAAACCCTACTTCTTAAAGTTCCTAGAACTCCCCCAAAGAGTACAGAACCAAGCATTCTATTCATGAGGTTATGGAAGAATGCCTCATACTCAAACAATAATAGAAATTCTCATGTCTCACCACTTGTCAGCGTTAACAGTTATTCAAAGTAAACCAACCGTGCTAAGAAGATGGTGGTTGTCTTTCAATCTTACTGCACCGTTAGCGTGTTGTGAGCTACAAGAGAACACAGACGGGCACATGGGTAGCTCAGCCCTCTTCCCAGGCTTGCTTGCAGGTCGTTGGTCCTAAAACAACAGAATACAATATTTAATGATTCCCTAAAGAACAAATTAGTCTGAAAGAAAGCTCTTTCTCTCCCAGGCCGTGTGCAGCCTGGCCTTCTTTTGCCTACAGATCCGTGTGCTTTAGACCTCATGTGGCCCCCTCACTGCTTTTCATTCATTAGCAAAGTGTTGAAAGCTCCAGACAAAGATTCATCAGCCTTCCTTGGGCTGCCTTAGCGTTTGGATTAGCTGGCTGGGCAGTTCTGGCACCAGTAGACTTCACTTCAGTGACTCCGAGGTGGTTCAGTGGTCATATGGGAGACTCACTAGCACTTTGCTAGAGCAAAACTGGAAGGCAAAAGAGGTTTCAGATGGACTTAGGAAAGGGCTTTTAGTGACCTGCCTAGGAGTTTGGGACTGTAACACACACATACACACATTTTTTTTCTCCACCAACATTGCCATAATACCATAATTATTTATTGATTGTTGCAGGCAACATTACATTAAGAGAGAAAAGCAAGTATAAGAAACAAGTGTTGACTGACTCCTGTTCCGTTGAAAGAACAGGACCAACCTGTAATATGCCTTAGAAAGATTAAATTAAAAATGCAGGAGCAAGGTTATTTTTGTTGATTTGGTGGGTCAAAATGCCACCCTTCAGCATAACCCAAAGCTGAAGGTGGGAGCTGGTTAATTAGTGGCAATGCACACAGAGTGGGCAGTAGGGGGAAGACCACCAACTGTGTGACTGCAGAAGGCTCAGCTCAGTGCAGAGAGAGGATCTTGAAGAGCTGAGGTAAGTCTTTAACTTTCACAGCCCTTTACACGCGTGGGAGACGTTTTAAAGCCGAGTACCCACGCCCCACCCAAGTTCAGTTAAACCTGCCTGTGCCGCCCAGCTGATTCCAGCCTTGTGGCCGGTATCAAGAAGCCCTGAGTTCAGCCTTTCTGGAGTGTGCTATGGTCAGGTTGAAGGCAGACTCTTGCTTTCCACTCCAAGTCATCTGGATCTGACTTGTCAAATTCTAGGCTGAAGCCTTTCAGTGACCACACTGCTGTCTGGTTGCCGTCCACTGTCTCGGAGGAGCTCTGCACAAGTTAACACAATGCGGGCCAAAGAACCTGACATGCAAGTGGGGAAGCGCTGGGGAATTTCCAACTTCCTTGTTCTGCCTGTCCAGACACTCTCGGCTCTCTCGCCACCATAGTCTGGGAGAGTGGGAAATCCTGGCCAGGTGATTATAGTGGCTCTCTGCAGCGCTAACAGATTAGAGCCGAATATGACCGTGTACAGACGATTTTGAGCCACCTGGTTACTGAATTGCTAATTTTAATAAAACGTGTACTCCAGTAGAGAAGGCTGGTTTTCTAGGTTCTTTGCGGTGTGCCATACAACTAGGACAATTTACCTTCTAGTAAAGGCCTAAATCTTATTTTTTTAATATGAAGCTGTGATTTAGCCAAGGTAACAAAATATGAAGGTCCGCCTACAAAGTGCTCGGTCGGTGTGTTAGCTGTTTGTTACTATGATGGATTGTTAGAGGGAAGTTCTGGAAAAGGGTGAAAGGTATGTTTTGGCTCAGGCGTTCAGTGTTTATAGTCCATGATAGTCAAGAAACCCAGAAAGAGACAGAAGCCCCAATGTGCCCAAAACCTGCAAGGAAGAAGGGGAAAAGTGCCTCCTGCAAGTTGTCCTCTGCCCGCCACTCACACACCATGGGACACTGATGTGCACATATGCATGTAAATAAAAAATCAAAGGCATATGCATTAAGGACACATGTACATCCAACTACCTACTTCCTCCAGTGAGGTTCCACTTACAGTTCTTATTGCTTCCTAAGAATTCAGTCGCCGGGCGGTGGTGGCGCACGCCTTTAATCCCAGCACTCGGGAGGCAGAGGCAGGCAGATCTCTGTGAGTTCGAGACCAGCCTGGTCTACAGAGCTAGTTCCAGGACAGGCTCCAAAGCCACAGAGAAACCCTGTCTCGAAAAAC
>NW_026071136.1:0-2950 GCF_014885135.2 Alexandromys fortis
GAATTCCTGAAGGTCTCGTGCTCAGAGCAGCTGTAGGCACTCAGATCAGGGGATTACAAGAAATTCAGGATCTGGGGTCTCACTGCTCCCAACACTTCCTACAAAGAAATAAAGCTATAACAAACATGTGCAGTTGCTATTTGCCTCTGATATCACCTACAGTGGGAATCTTTGAAACTGACCACTTTCAATGCCTGAGGTCATTAGGCTCCTGGTTCTTCAGCCTTCAAGGCAGACTCATACCTTTGACTCGTCAGGGATTTCCCAGGTCTTCAGCCTCTCGCCCAAATTGCATCATTGTTTCCTCTTATGTTGAGTTTTCCAGTTAGAAGAAAGATGTCCCTGGGTTCTCTGCCTCTCCAATATCTAGTAGGCAGCTACTGGATATACAGCTGCCAAAGAATTGTTTGTTTTATATACATTATTTAAAGATCAAGTTGTAGATGCTGTAATTTCATGAATATTGTTTAGTAAACATTAAATTGACTGCTGCTATAATAATAAACACAATGAAACAGCAATGGAAAAATAAGCTGTGTTTATAATCTTTGTAATTAAATCATTCATCATGGCCATTTGGAACCCGTTATCAGACAAGAAGGTGCTAGGCTATGTGTATGTGTGTGTGTGCGTGTTTGTGTGTGTGTGTGTGTGAGAGAGAGAGACAGAGACAGAGAGAGACAGAGTTTTAAATAATTAACATTTGCAGATTCAGAAATTTCAAACAACATTTTGCATTCTGACAAGGAAAAGGCAACTAAATTAATATGGAAAAGAAAACACAGGAAAAGTAATTACCTTTTTTCAAAATAAACAAATTACTCTAATTAAACAGAAACATAAAAAAAAAGTTCAGATAATGAGTCAGTTGGAAGTAGATAGCACAATTAAATGATCAAGATCCCAAAGCAAATAGAGTAGATACAAATTGAAAGTGTTTTAATGCAAGGAAGAGAAGTTATTGAATTGGACTTTAAATTACAGAATGGTTAATTTCTCATAGGAATTTTCCACATTAAGTCTCAAAGTGGAAGATAGCAGGAAGTGCTATCTCAGAAGGGCCAAACCTAATGACATCAGAAAAACACTCTTGCTCCAAATAACTGAACATTTCAGACACTGGGGAGACTAATATTTTATTCACAGTTCATTTCATTATTTTGCTCGTTTTGTCTTTACTGACTGAATTTCTAAGATCTCATATTCCCAAAAATGTTATCACATTGAAAACTTTTACTAAAGAGGTTCAACAGGGGGTGCTGGCTGCAACAGTGTTCTTGGGTTTGAAAGCGTCAAAGCTCCTTCTAAAGTGTGAAGCTAAATCATTTCAGCACATGAGAGCAAACTGTAAATTAGGGGAAAATAATCCTTTCTCCCAAACCTAATCTCTGAATGTAGACTTTATTTTTAGAGAAAATAGCAAGCTTAGGTTGTAATTATTAAAATATTTTTAATTTTTTCATACAATATTTTTTTATTATTTTATCCCCCCAAGTTTTCACAAGTCCTTCCACCTCCCTACCCAGCCAATTAAATATTCTCCTCTCTTTCTCAAAATAAGTAAATAATTATAAGAAAAATAACAAGAAAAAATTGAAACCAAGAAAGAAAGAAAAATAAAGGTGTGAAGGAAAATATGAAAGAAAGAAAAAGAAAGGAAAATTAATAAGACAAAAAAGAACTGGGCAGAGCCGGGCAGTGGTGGCACACGCCTTTAATCCCAGCACTCGGGAGGCAGAGGCAGGTGGATCTCTGTGAGTTCGAGGCCAGCCTGGTCTACAAAAGCTAGTTCCAGGACAGGAACCAAAAGCTACGGAGAAACCCTGTCTCGAAAATCCAAAAAAAAGGAAAAAAAAAACAAAACAAAACAAAAAAAGAACTAGGCATGGTGGCACACATTTTTAAACTGAGCTTGGGAGACAGAGGCAGATGGAACTCTGTAAATTCGAAGCCAGCCTGTTCTACATAAAGAGTATTTAATAGAGATAATTTATTATATGAAATACCAAAACAAAATAAAAGCATGCACAAAAAATGCACTGAGAGACACACACCCATGGAGTTAGTTTTATGATGTCCAACTATTCTTGGATATGGATCCTGTGCTGAAATATGGTTGATATATTGAGTATCACCTCCCTGAAGAAAACGGTCTGTTTTACAGAAATGATCAATCACAAATGGCTTCTTGGTTTACGGTGGGACTTTGTGTCCACCTCCCCTTCTCAGGGCTGGAATTTTGTGTCAGTGAACCTGTACAGGTCTTGTATGTGCTGTCATAACATCTGTGAGTTCATACGTCTCATTCCTGTTGTGTCTGGCAGATGCTGATTCAATAAAGTCATCCATATCCTCTGGCCCTTGCAGTCTTTCTGCCTTCTCTTCATCATAGATCTCTGTGCCTTCTTTTGGGTGAAGGGTGTGATAGAGACATCCCATTTAGAACTAAATGTTTCCAAGTCTCTCACTCTGCATGCTGACAGTTGTGGATCGCATTCTTAAGATGCTTCTCTGGTTAGGGTTAAAAGATGTACTCCTCAACAGGGAGAATGCCATTAGGAGTAAATTTATTCTTATTGAAAACATTTTAATATATCTCTTAGTTTACTACTTAAGTGAGACAATATAACAGAATTTCTTATACTTGAATGTTTTCTATATTCATGAGAATTAAATGATTTCTTAAAATAGAACATTTAATTTGGGATTTCTTTTACACTACTGGAAAAAATTCTCCTGGGTTTCTGGATGAAGACGGACGTATGAGACCATCACCACAGCAACCAAGACTTAAAATAATATGTGTTAGTCATAGGGAGCACAATGTAGGCTGCTTTTAATATTTCTTTTTTTTAATTTTTATTTATTTATTTATTAAATATTTCTGTCTCTTCCCCACCTCCGCCTCCCCTTTCCCTCCCCCTCCCCCAGTCAAGTCCCCCTCCCTCGT
>NW_026071137.1:0-2950 GCF_014885135.2 Alexandromys fortis
CTCTTGTAGACCAGGCTGGCCTCGAACTCACAGAGATCCACCTGCCTCTGCCTCCCGAGTGCTGGGATTAAAGGAGTGCGCCACCACCGCCCGGCTGAATGGTTTTAATCTTTAAGAATGTCGACTATCCTCCTGACCTATTAGCCTGGCTCTCATCTGGCTTCCATGGTAATGACAAATGATTAGGGCATGGTATAAATAGCTCAGGGTCTGCCCCCCCCAAAGCAACCTATGAGACCTTAAGAAAAAGGCCACATGTCAGGCATTATTGACAACTTAGAGAAGTTCAGACAAGGCAAGTGATGTGGGCAGAAGCCATAAAAGGAAGGCAAGAGCCTGGAAGATGGTTAAGATGGAGGTATGTCCAGGATGTTACGAACACACCCAAATTCTAAGCAAGAACTTGGCCTTCCCTGTCTGTCAGGCACACAGTTGTCACATCCACTGCTAAGACAGTCTGCTCTCCTTGTTGATCATGTTTACAACTCTACACCTTGAAGCCTTAAGGGAGTTAGTGAGTGATTCAAGTAGCAGTAGTCAGTATTTTAATTGGAGATTTGATCTTCTAAGTCTCAACCACCTCAGCAAAGATGTGACTCACCAAAGACATGAATTCGACAGGGTCGTGCCACTGGAACACAAAGAAGTACTAGGTCTGGAGCTGAGGAATGTATTTTTTTTAATATTTATTTATTTGTTATGTATACAATATTCTGTCTGTGTGTACGTCTGCAGACCAGACCTTATTACGGATGGTTGTGAGCCACCATGTGGTTGCCGGAAATTGAACTCAGGACCTTTGGAAGAGTAGGCAATGCTCTTAACCACTGAGCCATCTCTCCAGCCCCTGAGGAGTATATTTTTGTAATCAACAGGTACCATTAAGGGGCTATTAGAAAGAAGAGGCTAATTTTTTTTTTATCAAGACCTTCTTTTTAGTAAAATCTAAAAAATAGTCATCTAAAATACAATTTAATTAAAAGAAAATTAGGGGAATGTTATTAATCATTAGTGAAAGTATCTCTCTTTTTTTCATTCCGTTATCTCTGAGACACAGAGCACTGGACTGACTGAACTCCTGACTGGAGTCTTCATGACATACCAAATCAGACACATGCCCTACATTCAATCAAAACCATTCTTTCTCAGTCTCCTCCTTAGTAAAACAGAGATAATCTGAGACATTATACTTTAACAATCTCAGCAATATCACATGAAGCAATAAAAATTTAGTAAATAGTCTCTATTAGCGATAATGATAATGAGCAATATATATTATTTAACATCTGTCCTATTTATTTCAAATGAAGTCTGTCAGGAAGACTCAGTGCAACTTTGCACTAACATGTGGTTATAAATTGGGTCAAGAAATAGGGCAACTAAAACAGATATATGAGTTAATGGCCCAGGAGGAAAGTGAAGAGTGTGTCTTTAACATTTTCAGGTCTCATCATTCTCAACATTTAAATGCCTGCATGAAGTGTAAGAAGGCTAAGTTAAACTTGAAAGCATGACTGTGGGACACCGAGAGCCAAATTGTGTTCATAGGGAGATGCTGTCTCTACTGCATTAGGCAGGTGAGTCTTGGGATGCGAGTCAAGTAGCTCACGGATGGCCTCCCTGAATTAGTGGGAGGATCTTGGACAGCAACTCTTGCTTGGCATAATATAAAACTTTCACAGATGTGTCAACTTATATTCATCCAGGTGCCACATTAAGTATAGTTAGAAATGAATTCATGTTGCCAAGATGTTGCATGTCAGATAATACGTGGAGCTGAGCTGGTTTAATAACTCAGAGAAGCATTGCCTACACTGTACCCTGGGTAAACAACAAAGTTGAAACATCAAAGCCCATGAACTTGACCTGTGACGAGCAGAGGAAAGGCTCTTGCACAACAGACTTGCCCAAGTGACCAAGTGAGATACTTCTCACTAGTTGTGCTATGGTTGTCAACTTTGAAAGATCCAGCAATAAAAAAAAAAAAATCTATTACTAGACTGCTCTATGCCCCCTCCTAGCATCGTAAACAACCAATGTGGGGAAGACGTACAGAGACCTCCATTGTGATAATTCCTTGCCACCCTTAGCTGCCTGTTATCTTCAGTGAAGTCAAATAATGTAAATTATCAACTCCCAGATTTTTCAGGACTTTGTTAGGTCTTTTGCTTCAGGTCCTATTAAGAAACTGTAAAGAGACAATTCAAGAAAAATGAATAACCTACTCAAATAGTGGCTTCTTGAGACAGGTTTCTGTCTATGAAATAGGAATAAAGGTGGGGCCTTATCTCAGAAGGACCTTTGACCTAAATGCAGGACAGAAATGAAACAACACGGCATGGGGTTTCTGTCTCTATCTTTATACTTGCTGTTGTGCAATGATACAAGACCCATCAGAGGACGGCCTGTTTTGTCTTCTCCGGGATACAATGAGCAGAATTTCATCTTAGAAGATAGTTTCCCCAAATTTAAGAAGTCTCCCAGTTATATTCATTTGGGCACACATCTAATTAAGTCTTATTGCCCAGCATACTTGTATAAAGGAGTTTTGGTGACTAATATCGTAATATCACATGTGGCCATGGAAGTATCAACTACTGAGATATCTCCATTTGCCATGTTTCCAAGATGCTCGAGCCCATTTTATTTTATGTTTTGTTGATTGTGTTTAACAATAGGTGCTTACTTTTCTAAACTTTACTTATGATGTTGAACAAATGTTATCACAGTCCCAGAGAACCTAGACAACAATGCGGACACTAAAAGAGACTTACATAGATCTAACCTACAAGGGAGGTAGAAAAAGACAAGAGCTCCTGAGTACACTGGGAGCATGGGGACCTTGGGGGAGGGTTGAAGGGGGTAGGGAAGAGGCAGAGATGGGAGCAGAGAAAAATGTAGATATCAATAAAAATCAATAAAAAATAAAAATATATTGTTTTAAAGAAAA
>NW_026071138.1:0-2953 GCF_014885135.2 Alexandromys fortis
TGATGGGATTAGAGGTTTGCACTACCACACCTGGCTCCACATCTAGTTCTTTTTTTTTTTTTTTTTAAGATTTATTTATTTACTATGTATACAGTATTCTGCCCGCACATCTGCCTGCAGGCCAGAAGAGGGCACCAGATCTCATTACAGGTGGTTGTGAGCCACCACGTGGGTGCTGGGAATAGAACTCAGGACCTTTGGGAGAGCAGACTCTTAACTACTGAACCATCTCTCCAGCCCCTACACTAGTTTTAAACTCAGTTGTTAGGTGCCTTTAGGGTTCAGGAGACCCCACTGCAGATGAAAGAGAATCACCAGTGTCTGTTAGATCTGCTACCTGTTCTCTTAAGTTGGGGTTGACTAAAGCCAACTGTTGGCCTTGCTTTGTTTATAGTTAAAGCTAAGGATGGTTTTTACTTCTTTATTTATTCATTTATTTTTATAGAGACGGAATCTAGGACCTCGCTCATGTTAGACAAGTACTTTCCCACTGAGCTACATCTCCATTCCCCTACCCCCCCACCTTTTTAATTTAGCTTTTTTTAAATATTTATTTATATTTATTTATTATATATACAATATTCTGTCTGTGTGTATGTCTGCAGGCCAGAAGAGGGCACCAGACCTCATTACAGACGGCTGTGAGCCACCATGTGGTTGCTGGGAATTGAACTCAGAACCTTTGGAAGAGCAGGCAGTGCTCTTAACCACTGAGCCATCTCTCCAGCCCCCTTTAATTTAGTTTTTATTGTGAAATCAGGTCTAAGTTGCCCAACTTGCCATCCTTCTGCCTCAACTTACCAAGTAGCTAGAATTTGAGGCCTGTGCCACCAAATCTGACATTTTGTTATCATGGTTGTTTTTAGTTGTTGAATGGTTGTTTAGGAAGAAGCCTGTAGCAGAAACCACAGTGTATGATCCTGTGTGAGCTGTCTGTCTGCGTTCCTTAGCCTCTTGTTGGCCTGAGCTATGGCACTTGAGCCGTGCAGAGTTTGGGGTTCTTTTTTGAAATAATTCATATAATCAGGTTGACTACTTTGTACTTAAAGGCTGTTTCTGTCCCCATTTAAAGGGGCAGTGGGGTCCAGAGAGGCTAAGTATACTGTTAGCCCCACAGCTGCTCCCACAGCAGCCTGCCCAGGGCCTTCAGACAGTGCGGGCAGTGCTGGCGTGGTGGGTGTCTTCTCATCCTCAGGAGCTTTGTGGACTATCTTTTCCCTTTGGAGATGCTCTGCCCTCGCTAGTGGTCTGCTTAGAAGAGAGAAGTGCTCTCTGCTAATAAAACCTAGCAAACACAGTGGGAAGTAAGTACTTTATAAAATATGGAAAACCTATTTTAATGATTTATTTCTTTTTATTTATCTGCATTGGTGTTTTGCCCGGATGTGTGCCTGTATGAAGGTATCAGCACCCCTGGAACTGGAGTTACAGGCAGTTGAGAGCTGCCATGTGGGCACTGGGAATTGAACCCAGGTCCTCTGGAAGAGCAGCCATTGCTCTTAAGCTCTGAGCCATCTTGCCAGCCCTTGAAAACTCTGTCTTTAAAAGCACTACCAAACTTACTGAGCCAAGGTGGGAAAGTGGGCGTGGGAAGGTGAGGTGCTAGAAAAGGCAGGTAGAACTCAGAAGCCAGGCTCCATGAGCACATTCATTGAGAAACCAGGGTATTTTTAGTCAGTAGCACCCATGGTAAATGGTGAGAAACCAGTGGCCAGAAAACAAGGTGTGTTTACAGAGTGGAGAGTTAGAAGGGACCTGCCCCAGACCCATGGGGCTTGGCCTGTGTGAGTGGCCTCATGTTCCAGTGTGGCAAGAAGAGCACAGCTAGTGTAGTTTTCAGGAAGCCTGCACTGTAAGCCTCCAGTTATTCCTGCGGACACTATTGCCCACAGCCAGATGAGTTACAAAGAAGCCAGGAGCTCTGAACAAGAGCAGAATAAATACCAGAAGTACATTTACAGACACTTCTAGACTGTTGTAGACAACTGTGTTTTACATGTGTAGAAATGTAAAGAAAGGGAAATTTTTAAGAAGTGTTGTAGCAACTTTATAAGGGCCAAATAGAGCTCCTATTAAAAAATGTACTAATCGGCACCTAAGGGCACTGTGGGTGTATTCAACGGCAGACTAGACCAACAGGAAAGCAGCAGTATGTAGGGTGCTCGGAGCTTTGCAGCTGCTCTGCTCTCCCGCACCAGCTCCAAAGCAGCTGTGAGCAATCTGAAGAGATAGCAAGCTGTGGGCTGGAGAGACTGCTTCACAGTTAGGAGGACCTAGATTTGGTTCCCAGCACAAAAACAGTAAGTGAGCTGTTTAATTGGCTGACCCTTGAACTAGAATTTAGGGAACACTTGGAGATCAAAAGCATAGAAAAGAACCGGCTGGTGGTGGCGGGTCTCTGTGAGTTCAATACCAGCCTGGTCTACAGAGTGAGTTCCAGGGCAGTCAGGGCTACACAGAGAGACTGTCTCAATAAAAACAAAAAAGAAAAATTATGGAAGGCCCTGGAAATAGTGATCCTCTAAGGGAAATCTAACACGTGAGACACCGAGGGAAGAGAGTGTGTTGGCAATGTTTAAAACGACAGAAATTTCCAAGCCCTGTAAACAAAAGTAACCCAAAGAATAAAACATCCAGCTGATGCCCAGCTAAGAGTGTCAGAGGTGAACACGGAGCAGGCACAGGAAAGATGAAGAGCTTTACTGCAGGAGAAGGAGCTGTGGGGCGGGAATTGACTGGAGTGTGAGGACTGCCAGAAGAGGGCATCCGTCTCCCTGCACGTTCCTAGTCCAGCAGAGAGCCTTGGGATGAATGAACCAAGAGCTTTGGAAGTCAACGAAAATGCTGAGCAATTTCACATCCAGCAGATCTGAAGGAAACACAAGGGATATTTTTCAAGAAGAAAAAATTGACCTTGACAAAATACAGCTTTAATCTTTTTTTTTTTTTTTTT
>NW_026071139.1:0-2890 GCF_014885135.2 Alexandromys fortis
TGAAAAAGCCTGGGTTAAAACCGGTCTCACTGAACATAGCGGACAATGAGGACTACTGAGACCTCAAGAACAATCAATGGCAATGGGTTTTTGATCCTACTGCACGTACCGGCTTTGTGGGAGCCTAGGCAGTTTGGATGCTCACCTAACAATTGCCTTTTCTAGCTGATGCAGCTTTCTAGCCATATTTTAGGTACTTTTAGTCCTTTACGTTTGTGCTACAGGGGCAGAATTTGTTACCATATGAAAGTGTCTTGATTATTTGAATATGTTGTTTATTTAGCTCATTTTTCTTTGTTGTAAAGTAATATCTATGAGAAAAACTCTTTTATTGTTTCTTTCCTCCCACAACATCCAGTATTGACCAACAGACACCTAGGAAATACTCTTGAATTCCCTTAAACAGTCCAAAACAGAATATGACAATAAGACTATAGAAATATGAAAACTGCAGAAAGATTCTCAGATGTTACTGGATATATTTAAGTTCTTGATTGAACAAGATAATAAATATGATGAAATGGTTATTTTAAAACTGAAAATGTGGCAAAAAATCTTAGCATTTTGAAGTACTAATTTAAAGCCTTTATTTTTCTTTTTAATACCCACATAGCTACATACTGAAAAATACCACAAAATCTAATTACTAATAATAAAGACTTAATATTAAGCAATAGTAATGTACTTATTATGAATCAATTTATAAAATAAATATAAGGAAAACACAGTTTCTAATAAAATTTTAACTCACATAAACATTTAAAGATCCTAATAGCCATTCTGTAGGCTGATTCATTTTTGAGCAGTGCTGCAGTGCAGAGAAATTCTAGCATTAATATATTAATAATAGTCATTGCCTTTAATGAGGCTCATACAACTTTTTTTGAGTTAATATTATAATATCTGGGGTATTATAGCTCAAGAAAAAGCTACTGGGAAACATGAAACTGTTCAAGTAAGCAGTATGAGTGTAAAATTAGCATGATTATGGTTTTATTTATACAGTCTTGTATCTAAGGTTATACTAAATGTTACCTTTTACTTCTTAGAATTATGTTAAATATACTCAAAAAGATCAGTCAGAATCTGTTGGGATTTCATGAGAAGTAACTGTCTTCTTCATTTGGCTCCTCAGGTAGGAAAATATGAATACAAGTCAGCAGTAATGAGCACAGACTGCTGCACCACTCCAGGGGCTCAGGAATGTGCATTTTTGCGAAAAGCAATAGTCCCTTGCAATTTATACTTTGTAAGTCACATCACATATGTTGTCTCTCTTGAGCTTCATAGTAACTATGAGAGTGAAACAAAGCTGTCCAGGTACTGTTTCATATCTGTGGATGAGAATAAAGCTAGACATTATAGATGTAACTTCATAGTTGCACAGCCTGAAAATAGACACACAGACTTAATGCAAAGTTCAAACTGCTATCCCAACACTCATGTCATGGTACCACCCACTTCTGTTGATGACCTTCCAGGTGTAAGATGAAATAATGAAAATGCAATGTCTTGAGTGACGGCTACCCCAGGAAGCATCATGGTATCCATGGTTTCCTGAAACAGTAGAGCCAATACTGGCATCCAAAGCAGGAAGTGACTCTTCACCGGGGATAATGCAAACCACTCTTTCATCATCAAAATAAAAATAAAAAAAGAAAATGCTAATTCTGTGGGAGAAAGCAGCTGCCAGTACACACAGCACTCAGAATAAAAGAGCAAAGAGCAGCTGGAGTCTCCTCCCAAACAGCATTTTCCAGAACATATTGACATGAAGTACAGCTTTCTGGAGGAAGCAATTGATAGAGATTCACTACTAAGATCACATTTAAGTAGGAGAGAAAAACAGTGAGAAAGAACAAGGCTTTGTGTGAAGTAGACTGTAGCTTGTTCAGGCAGATTTGGGCAAGAAAGATGTAAATCAGGAAGATGAGAACACACTGTGCAAACATTTTGTGGATGTCTACAGTGAGAAAGCGACTTGATAACTTTGTCTGGCCGTGTTGTCCATTATCTTGATTATACGAACTGAGTGTCCGCAAGAGAGTAAGCATGCGGTGAGCTGTCTTAACTATTAGAATATTTGCATATAAATAATAAGATGTGCCAGGGATGTGATTGGAGTCTAACCACAAAACTTGCTTCATATAAACTTTAAACCCACACACTGATGACAGTTTCATTTTCTCTTTATTTCAATCTGTCACATGAGTAGTTTTGGGATTGTTTACTTGTGGGCATCATGTGGGCGCTCAATATCAGCTTTTGAAGATTTGGGATTCTCAGAGAGGACTTGACTACCCTGTACAACAAACTATAAGCAATCTTCATGTCATTTATGAACTTAGTTCATAATGAGAAATAAAACAGGAAACTTAGTTGTGATACAGAATACCTTTCTCTGAATGAATTTATATGAAAGTACCTTAGAGCATAGGCCCTATTAGAGTTATCACTCTGGAGCTCAGATTAAGTCAAACTAACCAGCAAACATACATTATACTATCCAAAGCAGTATATATAAAAGGAATAATATATATTCTCTGCACCTTAGCGAGTTTTCATTCTCCTACCTATGGTCATTGGTTTTCCCCAAGAGCAAGATTATATGATTGAGTCATTTCAGGGCCCCCAAATTCCTCTAGTGTCTCTAGGATTAGAGATGATAATAATCTGGATGCTGACAACCCTCAGATTGCTGAGCTATGCTATGTGGTTGCTGTAAATGTTTATAATCAACACCTTCACAAACAACTGCACTAGAATTAAACTTTATTTTTGGATAAGCCTCTTAGCAGATAAAATCTTTCATGGTACAGAGCTTATCGTAACTGTATCTTCATTACAACCATGAATGATTGATTAATATTTATCAATAAAGGCTTATAAA
>NW_026071140.1:0-2921 GCF_014885135.2 Alexandromys fortis
CACACACACACACACACACACACACACACACACACACACACTGTGGTGGCTTCCAGGTTCCCCTCTGGGCCACAGAAGAATGCAGGAATCCCATTAAAACCTAGAAATCCTTTAATTTGGCTTGTTGTGATTTGGTTTGACTGGGATTTTTGCATCAGCAGAGAGCTCTCGTTAGGAAATATTCCTAATACTTAAAATTTATATCCTGATTTATCTCAGAAATGGACTGTAACTAATTTAAGGTAAATAAGCTCTTTCTTCATCAGGTAACTTCTGTTGTTTTTCTTTCTCTTTCTTCCTTTTTCTTTCATTTTTTTTTGTATTTTTTAAGATAGAATTTAACTTTCTTGTTTTGAGACAGAGCTTGGAATTCACTTTGTAGACTAGGCTAGCCTTAAACTTACAGAAATCCACCTCCCTTCTGCTTCTGGAATGCTAGTATTAAAGGCCTAGTTCCTAAGTCCTTTTCAGTCATAGTATTTATCACAGCCCTAGAAACCCAGCTAAGATACAAACTTTATAATAATTTTATTAAGCTGTGCCTTCGTTTTATTCCACATATTTATCTATATATTTTGTGGTTTGAGGATTAAGTGTCTCCCATTGTCCACTTGGTCCCCAGCTGGTAGTGTTCAGAAGATTTTAGAATCTTTTGGAGGTAGATCATTGGTCATGGGCTTTGGGGGATTTTAGCAAGATAACACTTTCTGCTCACCCTCTTTCTGCTTAGTTTGTACAGGTAAAATATGAGCACTCACTCAGCTTCTTGACCACCAGGTTGGTCTCATACTTCTGCTGCTATGTCTTTTCCATAATGATGAATAGTTTCCTCTCTGGAACTGAAAGTCACAGTAAAACTTTTTTTTCCCTCTTTAGTTACTTTCAGGAAAGGTAGTCTGTCACTACAACAGAAAAGTAACCAATACCACATTTTCCCAGCCTTACTGAAACATAATTGGCCTATTGGGACAAGAGATCAATCAAAATGCATTTATTTACATACATTTTATTATGTAAACTAGGCATGTATCTAACTCATCAACATATAGTTATTCTTGAATTTTCTCTCCATGGCAACAGCATATACAATTCTAAGAATTAACCATGTAATACTTGTCCACAAATAGCTTTCTGTATAATAATAGGACAGAACTACTTTTTAAGCAAAATAAATAAATAAATAAAAACAGAAAAATAAAACAAAATATCTGGGTCTTTTTATTTGTGAGTGGGAAAACATGGACAAAGCACACTACTTGGGAAAGCTGCTATTAGAATATCTAAAGTTGTGCATGGCTGACAGAGAGGTGAGTTTAAGTTAGCTGGGTAACTGTTATAAGGAAGCCTAGGAAAAAATAAAATGTCCATATACAAACGTGAGTGCGTGTGTCCATGATTATGTGTACATTTGCTTAGCTATGCACACTTTACACAATGCCATGTGACAAAGATAAAGTCAGTATAGTGTCCACAAAACCTTCCTTTTAATAGTGGGTCATTACTATGAGTAAGGGTTGAAGAACAGAAATTGTCACAAAAGAAATAAGTGACCTGGGTGCCCTTTCTCCTGTTTCTACAACTTACCTGAAACAATCTAAGATGCTCCATACTGATATTATTTTAGAATATCCTAGAGTAATAGGCAAAACTTATGAATAAAGTAGTCCATTATTTCAGCTGGATCATGAGTAGGATCTGATTAACATTGTAATTTGGGAGTTATAAAGAGACATATATTCTATCTCTACTTAGAGATGTTTGGTTTCCATTATGAAAAGGGATTTGTGTGTTGCAGTAACCTTGGAATCGGGGACTCCAAAGGGTATCTAAAGATATAATATGAGCTAGCAAACACACATTCATATTAACCTTGTTCCCTGCATCCATGAGCAAATTCTTCTTATGCAGTCTCTACCAACTGTAAACAAAACAAATCTCTCTTCTGCTCTGCATTATGAATTAGAATTCTTAGTTACTTGAAATCTAGTTCAGACATATAATTCTGTATGACAAGTTTTCAACATCTAAAACCCAAACAAGCACATAATGACAGCATCTTAGAGAAATCAATTTCTTGAGAGTAATATTTTTGCATTAAAGGAGACTCCCTGATTATTTAAAATCAGGTTCCTATTTCCTGCTCAATAACCTAAATGTACCACAATATTGTCAACACTGGAGAAAACAAAGACATTTAGAAAACAGACACAATTAAGAAGTCTGCAGACTTCAGAAGAGCAGAAGATTAAACACATTGTGCAGAAAGTGTGTGAGTATGCAGTAACAGATTTGTCTGTAAAGATCAAATGCTTTGAATTCTCCTTGCTGCAGATATTAAGAAAATAAACATTTGCTAATTATGAGCTGCATATAAATTATATATTGATCCACTCTTGAAAAATGTCAGCATCTGGCATCATGTGTTAATGTTTGTAGTGACTAATAATCAGAAGCCTCTTGCTTTGAGTAGATGTTCACATAGAGAATTAAAATGATAAATCATAAATACAAGACACTCTGCAGCTTTAATTTTATTTTTATACAGATGGTTTCTCTGTAATTCCTTCCATAACATGCTTTGCTTTTATACAAAGTATTAAGTAGTTGTTTTTTTTTTTCCTTAGGAACATATTTTTAAAATATTGCTGCCATGAAAGTTCATCATGGACACATAACTATGTGATTTCCATTACTTGTTTTGTCTTATGGCAATTGTCCTGACAGAAAAAAAAATGCAATGGTGTGATACACACATAGAGTAGTGGCATTATTTTACACTCACATTTTATGGATTGTGCTATTTCTCTGCATCCTTCAATACTACCACATTACTACTACATGAGATTTTTTTTATATAATTTTTTATTGAAAAAAAATTTCTGCCTCCTCCCCGCCTCACATTTCCCTCCCTGTCTCCCTTT
>NW_026071141.1:0-2847 GCF_014885135.2 Alexandromys fortis
ACCACAGGCAATAAAAAGCATCAGCAAAAACAAAAAACACAGAGACAAACAGACACAAACACACATACACACACAGAGACAGATACACACACACACACACACACACACACACACACACACACACACACACACACACACACACACGAAGCGGGGTGGAGAGGGCAGAGGGCCAAGTAGGCAAACTCTAAAGTGCCTTTCAGCTCCAAGTTTATCTGATTATCAAACAGCCCTAATCTTTGCAAAAGCCTTTGCAAAGGCCACAGCCCGGAGACAATTTTTGCAAACTTTGCCTCCAACGCAAGCCATCGGGGGTTACACAAAGGGCATGAAACACCCCCACATCAAGATAAGAGAAGGAACACCTCCGACAGCCTTTCTCCTTGGGGCTCACATGCACCTCTGCATGTGCCCCTTGAGACTTGGCTGTTTCGCCCCTGTGGCCCTGTGCTGGTTGGTGGGTGGGGGCAGCAGGAAGCAGGGAGCAGTTAGATGCTGCTGCGACCTGGGGATGTCTTCCTGGCACTGAGAGAACGCACCACTGTTTGTTTGCCAGAGACTTGTGAATTGGATTTTAGAGTTCTGTTCAGAACCCTTGTGACTCTGAAGGTGGAAAATAAAAAGAAAATGTGTCTACGGGTTTTCCATAAGTCACTAGCACATCCCACGACTCTTTCTCCACCTTAAACATTATGTTTCCCTGCAGGAAGGTACCTCTGTTTTATACTTGGTTTTGAAATCCAATGCCATAATTTTTACTGCATCCTTCCTCACTAAATTATAGAATAATCTAACTCTTAAATGAATTATTTTTTTAAAAAAAATATTTTATGCGTGTGTGTGTTTTGCCTTAAATGTGTGCCAAGTGCCCCAGGAAGCTAGAAGAGGGTGTTGAAAATGGAGTTACAGATGGTTGTGAGCTGTCAAGTGGGTGCTGGGGACTGAACCCAGGTCCTCTGAGAGAGCAGCCAGTGCTCTTAACCGCTGAGCCATCTCTCCAGCCCCAGGCTAGTCTAAAAATTTGGAATGAATTTAAAAAGTAATAGTTCCGAGACAGATGTGGTGGCACATGCTTCAATCCTGGCACCCTAGAAGCAGAAGCAAAGGTGGAGGTGGAGGCAGATGGAGCTCCTGAGTCCGAGGCTAGCTTGTCATATAGAGAGACAGCAGGCTGATCAGGGCTATGAAATGAGACCCTGTTTCCATAAACAAACAAATTGACAAAAAGGAAAGAAAGAAAAGTTTGTTTCATCCTAAGTAAAAGGCGTGTTTCTATATACCGTATGTCTGTGACCATATACTTGTGAGATCAGCTGTGGTAACAGTGACCTCATCATAGGCTTTCACCCCTGTGCTTACACACACACACACACACACACACGCATGCACGCACGCACGCACGCGCATCCACACACAGCTCAGCGCCATGGGATCCAGTCTTAGCTAGCTCGTTAAGTTTTACCCTGAATGTAGGCCTGAGCTGTGTTGCAAGATCCACATCACTTCCTTGGGGGGCACATTTAGGCTGGTCTGTTGGCTAGATCCCCTGTCCGACTTCTAGGGATGTCAAGACAAATTTGCAGCGAGGACGCGCAACCCCTCAGGAAACAGCGCTCCCGGAGTAAGAACAGGGGGCTTATGGGAGCGGCAAGTGCTAACAGGATCTGCTAAGGAAGAAAAGTAGAGTAAGGTCTGGAGAGAAGGTAGGTGGGAGTCAGATGCCGGGCTCCGGGTGGTCTGCCTGCCCATGTAGACTACTCTGGCTCTATTGTTTCCTCAAGGGCTGTTTTCCTCCTGTGGAGTGTCTCCCCTCCCCCACCATACATACCAGGGGCTTGTGAGCTCTGTCTTTTGTAAAGTAGGGCGCAGAGAATGGGGTGTGGGGGTGGGATAGGGACTTCTTAGTGTCAGGCCCTGCAGTCACCCTCCCCCACAATACACTATGCTCTCCCACAATACACTATGTTGTCCATATGTCGCTCTTCGAGGGCCCCCCAGAACCCACTTTCGCAGCTGGCCCTCACAGAGGTGGAGGTGAGAGACCAGGTGCTGGGTGTCAGTGAGAAGGGCTTGAAAAGAAGCCTGAAGTAATCTCAGCCCAGAGTGTCAATGTGCAGTTTCTGTTTGACTGCAGCAAAACCCTTAAGACAAATATTTATCAAGGCCTCCTAGAAGCCTGTGCATAAGTGTTCTTCACAGCATGAGGTGAACAAAGAGATGTGTGGTCCAGGCCCGGACATTTAAGGCAGCTTCACACACACACACACACACACACACACACACACACACACACACACACACCGGCCCCCAGGTCACTGACAATCAAGAGTTTTCTGCTCTTCTGGAATGAAGCAGCTTGCTTCTCAGCAGCCCAGAAATCTCTACAGGAGGGAAACAGGGGCTGACAACCCGCCAGGCTGAGTCTGTCTCCCGTTGTCAATCACATAGGGCGCCGAATTCTTAGGTTGTATCACCGGTCAATCACGGACCCTTTCACTCCCCTGAGACCTTCCTACTGTGAAGCAGAAGCAACTAACATACTCCCTGAAGCCAGGACCACATTTGCTTCCTTTCCCTGCCCACTTCTTCCCTGCACAGCCCTCTCCAGCTGAGGATTGCCCACTACATCCTGTTCTTCCCTCCCTGACCCAACACTCCCCCCCCCCACACACCACAACTGGGGAGGGAGGAGAGGGAGAGCACTCTCCTGGGTCCATACCACCTGAAATATTGTGTTCCCCCTTTTGCAGGCCCCTTTCAGCCCATCAAACTGTTGGGTGTGTCCCCCCCCCCCCCCCCCCCCCCCCCCAGACTTCAGGTACCTCCTTGTCAGATCCCCTGGTCTTTTCA
>NW_026071142.1:0-2951 GCF_014885135.2 Alexandromys fortis
AATAAATAAATAAATAAATAAATGAAAATAAATAACACTCTTCCATAAGCTTCCATCTCAACCTCTGCTTCCAGAGAACCCAACATAGAGAAGGAATCTGTGAGGAACTAAAGGAAACAGGATAGGGCACAGGGAAAACCTAACTGAGACACAGAACCTCAGCTAACTCCACAGTGAGCTTTAGCATTGCTATGGTCCTTAAGACTGTCTCACATTGGGGAAATGATCAGGGCCTTCGATCAATTCTTCATTGACAAGCTATTGAACAGGACTGTACATGATAGCTTGGGAAGAAATTATTATCTTCCAGTGAGGGTAGTTTCCAGACAAGAACAGAGCCATTTTTTCAGAGACTGACAACATTTCCAGAAACCAGCAAGAAAAATGTTACGAAGGGACAATAAGTGTGGGCATATCTACCACAGTGGCTGCTGTCGGTCATCTTAAAATGGGATTCTATGAGAATAGCCTTGTATTTGTTCCAAGAGAACATCCAAAGCAACTGCTTCTACTCAACTAAATTCTGAACATTACTCAGGAGTTCTAAAGCTCAAAGAATATAAAGACTGAAATCACCCAAATCTGTGTGGTCTCAGGATGTTTCAAGAGGAACCCAACAATCACCAGCTTCCTTCCCCCAGGTGTTTCCCTCCACATGACACACACACACACACACACACACACACACACACACACACACCACTCATATCCTCCCGATTGTTTCCTCATTTGGAAACTCTCAAAGACCGTGATGGGAAGATGTTATACCATAACAAGATCGAGCATTAGAAATTGAGAACATTATCTGGGAATTCCAAAGGTGCCCTGAGGTTGGCGATCAACTTGCGTTTCCACAAACACCTTTCCCTTAGCCAACTGTTTCCCACGAGACAGTTTCAAAGGAACAGTGGACACGAATCCAATTACAGAAACTTATTTACAAGACTGAATTAGCTCATGTCTGCAAAGCCCTTTGAACAATTTGGATAGACTTCCTAAGTTGTTTTCCTACCTCACCCTTAAGTCAATTTCCTAGAGATAGGATAGGTTAAATACAGCTTTCATTGGAAAATAAACTTCTCCTGAGTTTTCCCGGATTCTAATATGTATTATGGTTAATAGTTACATGCAAAGTCTATTTGTTGGGACAGGACCATGATTTTTCACAAATGTTCACTTGCTGCCTTTTAAGAATGGATTGTGAATTTTGCGCTAAAAGGTAAACCCTGGAACAGACTATATTTAAATTAATACTCTTAGGATAAGAGAATGAGTCATATTTTCAACACAATGGAAACTGTGTCTTAATTATGTCCTGTATATTCATTTTTCAGAAGATTTTTTTTAATTTGAATTCCAGTTCCTTGGATACTACCCTGTTTTTCAGGATCTCAATCAAAGAATTCAGATGCAAGAGCAACCAAATGAGTTTCAAGACTATGTAGAAAATTCTTATTTCTAACACTACCACAAAGACTTTCATTTTCTTTTCTTTATCTGGCTACAAGAAATTCTTGCTCCTGTGTCTGCTGCTACAGACTCATTAGTGACAAAGTGTACGCATCATTCCTTTCCACAACCGTGTAACTAGCAAGAGCTTCAGGGTTGGGTCAGGTAGAGAGGGGTTGGTTTGTGGGGTAGTAACTATGGCTTGGTGGGTGGAATCTAGCTAATTTTGCTATTAGAACACAAATAAAGACCATTATTAAAATCTCTTAAGAGGGGTTTATTCTGGGGTGGATCCTCCCTTATTTTAAGTTTGCCAGGCCAGCAAAACCAATGCAGATAGACATTATACTCTTCTGATCTCACTATCAGCCAGATTTAGAAGCTGCGAGGAGCTGATCCCTCTTGGTAGTTTAAGAGTCTCACTGAAGTACATGAGGATGTCCAGATAACTGGTATTCAGATAGTCACCACTTAACTAAAATTCCCTAGCAGAACTGCCCCTCTAATCCCAATCCTTCCTTAATAGCCATCACTGATGCCAGGTACTGGATAAAATTTATAGGGACTCTGCCCATGATGCTTCTGGAAATGTTTCTGTTATTCCTCATGTCACTTCCTTGAGTTACCAACTTCTGCCCAAAAATTGGTAGAAATGTATCTTATGGCTTGAATGTAAAGGCTCTATATCCTTGCATTGGCTTCTTCTGCCAACAAACGTATCTCCCCTCCTATCATTCAGAAGCATGAGAGACAATAACGAAGTGAGAGCTAGTAAGTGCATAAAGAGAAAGGCGACGAAAATTCAGAAATTACAGTGGAAACCATTTTTACTCCACTGTCATCTCACCAGAAAGACAATTTTAGACATTTGAGTATATTTTACAAACCATTAAACTTTCAGTTATTATGGGCTTTTGCCCAGGGAAGACATAAAGCAGATAACGTTAATCTTAAAAGTAAAGTTATTTATAGAATCTTCAGAGAGAACTTTGTAAGTCAGGGACTCTAGAGGATGAATGATCTTAAGAAAACAAATCTACTATAAACAACAGGAAATAATTGTAACATATATGGCAAAAGGCAAAATTCAATAAGAAAACGTACAACAGAAAAATTGTTATAAAATATATACAAGTAATTTGATATGGAATGAAGGTAAAAGGAGTCTTATAGACTATAAAAATACCCCAACAGACCACAAATAAAGATGTGAGTAAAAACAAAGTATACCTTGGATAAAAGGCAGGGAGAAAATATTCAAATTAACAAAATCAGAAACAAAAAGAGGGACACAACAACAGACACAGAGGAAATCCAGAGAATCATCAGGTGATACTTCAAAAACCTGTACTCCACAAAATTAGAAAACTTAAAGGAAATGGATAATTTTCCAGATAAATATCACTTACTAAAATTAAATTAAATCAAGACCATATAAGCAAATAAAACAGACTTATAACTATTAAAGAAATAGAAACAGTCTTTAAAGGTCTCCTAACCAA
>NW_026071143.1:0-2944 GCF_014885135.2 Alexandromys fortis
TTACCAGCAAGGTTCCAGTGCATATGTCTCCTGTGAGCGGCTACATGGCTTCTCCCTGACTCCGCCTACTCTCTCTATATATCTCTTCCAGCCTGGTTTTACTCTGTTAAGCCATTGGCTGAAAAAAGCTTCTTTATTAATTAATGGTAATAAAACATATTCACAGCATACATCACGGCAGGACCTGGTGCAATGAGAAGGTTCTGGAACATTCACAGAAGTCAGGACTCTCCTGTGGCAGGTAGAGAGAAGGGTTCTCAACATCTCCATACAGCTGTGTGCAGAGGCCACAGGGGTCATGGAAGCCTTGACTACGGATGTACACACTTCTTCTCTGGTCATTTCGAAGACATGGAGTCTTTCCTGTTCATCTGCCACTGGCCCCAGACACAGGCATTGCTGTGAGATGGGTAGTAACTGGAGGACTTAGTCCTCAGGGAAATGGGCATAGGATCCAGAAGGAAGCTCCAGGGAAAGTTCTGGAAAATATCCCATAAAGGTCCTAAGGAATTCCTAATGGGGCAGAGAGCCGTGGAAGGGAATGAGAAGAGGCAACCAATGAGCAGGACCTGATGGGGATAAAGGAGCCATAGCGAGGGATGGTCAGCAGTGAGGGATGCTGGGCACCTGGTGTCCATATGAAAGAAGCAGAACTATTCCAGATGGACCCAGGACCTACATGTAGAACGGCGAGATGTTCAGAAGAAAACACAGTTGGTCAGGCAGGTTTAAACCATAAAGGGAAGGGCTAAGCAAGCTGGGTTTTATCTATTTTTTTTTTTTTTCTGTAAGTGATACTGCTCAGCAAGCAACAAGGTGAGGAAAACAGGTTATGTGAAATTACATAGCTGATAAGGGACTTACACCCAAAATAAAGAACTGTCAAAATCAATAGTAATTAAACACACAATTAATTAACAACCAGCTGAACTTACAGGCTTTGGTAAGGAGGGCATCAGATGGTTAAGGAGTGAAGGAGCTGTGTAGCAGGGGCAAGGTTTGCAGTGTACAAGATTGAAGTGTGGGCTGAGAGCAAGGGACAGGCTCTCTGTGGAGGGGAATCCACGCAGCCTGGAAAGCAATAGGCAGTACAAAGTTCCACGCACATCTACCAGGGACCCCGAGAGCCACTTTTCGTTTGTCTCTTTGAGACATGGTCTCACCATGTATGCCAGGCTGGCCTTGAACTCACAGCAACTTTCTTGCTTCCAGCTGAGTGCTGGGGCTACAGGTATGTATATCACATGGGGACCCGAAATCTACTTCTAAGTGTCTACTTGGAGCAATACCAGTGAACCTGGAAATGTCAGAAGACAACTAGACCCAGGGCCACAGGGTCACCAGGTAGCCCCCTACCTCAGGGGCTGAACGTTGTGTGCTACCAAACATGGCATGGATTTGGCCATAGGTCCTCAGCTGACCAGTCCCTGCCCAGAAATAAGTGTCTGTTTCCAGGGACCTGTGTACGCATTTAAGACAGCTCTACTGTTGATTACCAATCACAAGCCACAGACACCCTCTGTGGGGACCTTGCAGTTGTTACGGGTCCCCAGAACAGAGGATAGCCTATAGGAACAAACAAGATATCTGGGCTCAGTCACCCAAGCACGATGCTCTGTGACAGTTTCCAAAGACAAAATACACACAGGCAAGAGGATCCAGATAGTCAGGCCAAGACCTGGGAGCCCAAGACATAGCAGGGAAGCGCCTGGTTTAACAAATTGTTCTGCATTGTAAAGATTCATAGACTGTGCAGTGAAAGTGACATCACCCAGCAGGGCAGTGAGTATGCCCACACACACCTTCTGGCCCTGCCTATGCCCAGGCATGCAGAGCCAGGTCCAGGATGTGACCCCTTAGGCTTGCAATGTGGGCCCTCCAGAGAAAAGCAAGTACCAAACTTTCCAGATGTACACAGAGGCCAGGTCAGGGGTTCAAAGTGATGCTGTGGTCTGATGGACAGACCTTGGAACTGAATGGGCCATCCCCCTCCTTCATCCCCTCTCCTGACAGGTAGGAAGAGTAGGGCATCAGGGTAGGGAAGCAATTTCTACAAGAACAACCCTGTCTACTGCTGAGGTGGCTTCTCAGATGTGATCATGTGTCAGACCTACAAGACAAGGCCCCAGGACCTACAGACAGAGCTACAGACAAGAGGGTGGGTTGGCAGTGCCCAGGGCTCCCTGTGAAACTGAAGGTGGAATGTTCTGCCGGTCAACCATGGCAACTCTACCCATTCCTAACTTCCGACATGACAGAGACCAGCAAAGAGCTAGCTGGCCTGTTTCATTCTACAAGCAGAAGTAAGGATGTTCCACAGGGTGAGTGACAACTTCACTGTATGTGTTGGACTGTTCTATGTCAACTTGTCAACTTCAAAGTCATCCGAGAGGAGGGAGCCTCACTTAAGGCCTCCATAAGATCCAGCTGTAGGGCATTTTCTCAATTAGTGATCAATGGAGAAGAGCCCAGCCCACTGGGGGTGGTGCCATCTCTGGACTGGTGGTCCTGGGCTCTATAAGAAAGCAGGCTGAGCAAGCCATGAGCAGCAAGCCAGTAAGCAGCACCCCTCCATGGCCTCTGCTTCAGCTCCTGCCTTCAGGTTCTGATTTCCTTTAATGATGAAGGAAGTATAAGCCAAGTAAATCTTTTCCTCCCCAACTTGCTTTTTGGTCATGGTGTTTAATCGTGGCAATGGTGATTCTAACTAAGATACTATATCAAACCACCAACAACCCAGGCTCCCAAGGCTGGACACTCGTCCTTTACACCTGTAGTCAACAGTCCACAAGAGCTCTGCCTAAAGGATGGCAGTGTGGGGAGGACATACCTGTCCACAGGTGAGAAACAGCGCTGTGGGGAGGATAAACCTGTCCACGGGTGAGGGATGGTGCTGTGGGGAGGGTACACCGGTCCACATGTGAGGGATGGCACACCTGTCCAC
>NW_026071144.1:0-2939 GCF_014885135.2 Alexandromys fortis
ATATATATATTCCTTTTAATATTTAATATATATTAAAGGAAATATATTAAATATACCAAAGGAAGCATCCTTTAAAGACAATTGAACAACCAGGTAAATGGAATGGCTTTTTCTGTAAAACTCAGTCAATATCTAATATCCAACTATAACTCCCACATGTATTGTAGGGACACAAAGACTAAGTTTCCATGATGCCAGTGATGAGAGACATACAAAGGCTACAGAAGGCTGACTCGGTAATAACTCAGGAGTCAACCACTCTGCCTCTTACTGTTTCCATACTGGATAAGAGCGACTCAGTCTTACTTTCTTATTTTTCCATCTTTTATTATTTATTTGAGCATTTCACGAATTTATTTTTATCAAATTTACCCCCTCCACCAATTCCTCTAAGATCTAACCAGCTTCCCTACTACCCAAGTTTGTGTCATAAGTTTTTAAAAAACAATCAAGTCCAAATCTTGCTGTCAAAAATTACAGCTTTATGGCAGTATGTAACCAGGGATTTTGAGCCCTCAGAAATAAAGTTGTGTTTATCCCACTAAGCATGTATATCCTGAGAACTAGAGGTGTTATAGAAGAAACGGGATGATCACGGTAGTCAGAAACAGAATCAGTTTTACTTCACTTTTGGAACAAATTTTACTTTTTCATGAGTTTTTAACTGACTACAACATAACAACCGTAACAGAGAGGACTCCATGTGAGTCAGAGGCAAGCTGAAGAGGAGCATCCCATAGCATGTGATGTCCCATGTTTCCTTCCCTACCCAAGAACACTTGTAACTCTGGTACCCACCAGGATGCAGGTTCACAGCTTCCTCCTCTCAGGGCTTAACTTTCCTTTTTTTTTTCTTTCCTGTAGCCTTCTCAATCTTATAAGTACTCAGTTTCTATGTAGTTGGGAAAACCAAAATGTTCATATATGTGAGTTGGATTAGGAGGGCTCGACTAGTCTGGAGACAGTCATGGGAGAGATTCTTAGATGAAATATCCAATCTCTCATTACACAGCGAGGTTGCTGATGATTATCATGTCTGGTCCCTATCTGAGCTGGCCCTGGCGGCCCAAAACAAGGCTCCATAAAACATCATTTTCTATTTCTCCTTCTTTCTCATGTCAGTTTTCCACAGATCATTTACGCTCTCAAATTCTTGCCTTTGTTCTGGTGATGGTGTGGCCCACACAGGACAGTAAAGTCCATGCTGCTTCTTAATTGCATTGGAAGCATACTAAAATGCCTGCATGTTTGCTGAAAGGAGCTGAGTGTCATTACCAGGATTGAACAGTTTAGGACTTTCTTTCAAGAGACATCAAAGGGAGATAGTTATGACTCTGCTAAACTTACCATAGTAAAAACCTGTTCCTTAGCAATTTAATCATAGATCCCGATTTGACCAATATATTAGAAACAACTACATCCATGCATCAGGTTTCTCCACTAATACTCTCTTCACACATTTGATTGCACTTGGCCTCTGTCCTTTTCTGTTTTCTCACATAGGGCTTTGTTATTGCTCTAAATTACACCCTCTCAGATGGGTATCTCAAGAGCAAAGGGCTACTTCCAACTCTAACATCCTATCCTTAGGTCAAATTTCAACTATTACTAGGATCATATTAAGACTTCCATTTCACTAACATCTTGCACATCCCATGCCAGCTTCCCAATCCACTTTTTTAGTTGTAGGACTATTCTCCCTTCTGTAACCCTCTGTTTTGGCTGACCTCAATTTCATAGTTCAACATGAATATTCATTGAAAACCCTTCCTATTCCCTTAGCTCCTGACTAGCTCTTAGACATTCAGTTTAAAAAGCTCAAACATAGAGGACTCTAAGGTGTATATTCCTGCAAATATAAGCACATTGTAATAGCTGAAAGGTGATCAAGCAGATTATAGCTGAAAAGATCATAAAATAAAAGAGCTTATATGCTTTTATTTGCAACTTTATACTGCAAATAGACTTTGAATATTGTTTGGTCTTGATTTGGTTTTCTTCCTAGTTAGCTCTTCTGGTCTTCGATGGTACTGGAAACAGATGGTTTTATTTGTTACAGAGCATGTACTCTGTGTTATTCACAAATGTTTTGCTGCTAGAAAGAATATAATTGTATACAAAAGTTAATAAACATTCATTTAGACTATTATTATACGTTATAAACTTTCACATTTCTATAAACTATTACTTTGTCAAAACTCTATATACAAAATAATTAATGTGCCTTATTGTTAATTTGCAGGTCATAGAAATTTTGTGAAAAGATGGAAAAAAAGAGCATGTACTTTTATCGTACTTTAGAGAAACAATTTAGATAAAAACATTAGTGAAATGTTTTCATATCAGTGACACATTTAGCAGTAGGACAGAGGACTTCTCTTTTTTCTCTTATTCTGAAGAAGATAGTATTTTAACATGTAACATGATAGGTATGAATTCATTAATCAAGCATAACATGGAACCTGTAAGATGAGCATATTCTCCTGCTTTAGGTAAACTTATAAGGGAACCTTCTTCCATCTCAGCTGATGGTGGCTAGAATGAGGAAGACATGGGAGTGAAGGGAGCCGACCATTCAGAGATGAGACTCAGCCAGTTTTCAGAGGTAGACTTCTCAGAGCTCATTAGTGAGCTGGTCACTTACCTAGCAAGTATTGTTCTCGTCTTCGCTTCTCCTTTATTCTGTGTTTCCAGCGAACAACGAAATTTGCTTTCCTTATATAGATTAATAATGTCACAGAAATTACAGGCAATTTTTTTGGAATCATCAGTTTTCACTTGTTGATATAAAGCCCCCTTTAAACTTTAATTTTACAGTTGTATTCTTTTTTTTTTCACAAACAGATATTTTAATAGTAACTCTTGGGGAAGTGTAAGATAACACAAATAAACCAATTGTTTTCTGGACAACAATGTCAGTTTTTTTGTGTTTTTTTTTT
>NW_026071145.1:0-2941 GCF_014885135.2 Alexandromys fortis
ACAACCATCTGTAATGAGATCTGGTGCCCTCTTCTGGCCTGCAGGCATACACACAGACAGAATATTGTATACATAATAAATAAATAAATAAATAAGTAAATATTAAAAAAAGAATTGCTTTGTTTAGGCAAATATTATACATCATCTTCTTACCAAAGCCCACACAAAATTTCCCAAAGGGAAAGGCAGAATCATTATTGCTAGAGAAGTGTGGTCTACAATGTTGAAATGCTGGAACTTTTTTTTCCCTATTTTTTTTTCTTTTTTGGTTGATTTTATTGAGCTATAGATTTTTTTCTCTGCTCCCCTTTCCTTTCCCCCCCTTTTCTACCCTCTCCCATGGTCCCCATGCTCCCAGTTTACTCAGGAGGTCTTGTCTTTTCTACTTCCCATGTAGATTAGATCCATGTATGTCTCTCTCAGGGTCTCATTGTTTTCTAGGTTCTCTGGGGTTGTGAATTGTAGGCTGTTTTTCTTTGCTTCATGTCTAAAAGCCACTTATGAGCGAGTACATATGATATTTGTCTTTCTGGACCTGGGTTACCTCACTCAACATGATGTTTTCTAGATCCATCCATTTGCCCAGACATTTCAAGATGTTTTTTTTTTTCTGCTGTGTAGTACTCCATTGTATAAATGTACCACATTTTCCTTATCCATTCTTTGGTCGAGGGGCGTTTAGGTTGTTTCCAGGTTCTGGCTATGATAAACAAAGCTGCTGTGAACACAGTTGAGTGAGCACATGTCCTTGTGGTACACTTGAGCATCCTTTGGGTATACCCAAAAGTGGTATTCTGGGTCTTGAGAAAGATTGTTTCCTAATTTTCTGAGAAATCACCATTCTGATAATCAAAGGGGCTGTACCAATTTGCACTCCCACCAGCAATGCTGGAACCTTGTGAAGCAGCAGTTGTCACCATGCGGTCGATGGCATCTCCTCTTTTATTTAATTTCGATGTCTGAAATCATGTTGAAGAGATCTAATAGGGCTCGCTAGTCGATAGAGGATGACTGGAACAAGGATGAGAAGGAGCACAACAGTGAGAATAATGTCCAAAGTTTTAATAAATGACCAAAAGGTTTTTTCTGTTACAGAGGAATTTAAGGAATCCATAAATCTATCCACTTCCACAGAAGCTGAGAGAGATTATAATTTAGCATGACTAATTGTAATAATTTGGCCATGCTTATATAAACAAAATGTAAACAAAATATTTGGATTATATAGGGAAGAGCCTTTGAGGAAAGGGCAGCCCAGCTCATGGGCTGGAGACTTCAGGGTAGAAGGCAAGCTATGTGAGCCATACCCTGTAACAAGTAGGGACTGAGGAATAACAGGAGAACTTGGCAGCAGGTCCAGCTATGCTATGTTTAATAGGCACCTTAACCTTCTGTCCTGGGTTTGAAACTTAACATCTCATTCTTTTTACTGATGCTAAATGTAAGATCAAGTATGACAAAATCCATCTATGACTACTTCCTGCTGACATTGAATCATCGCTGAGGACACAAAAAGCTGGAACGTTTGGAGCTTGAAAAGTCTAGGCAGTCATTGGAGCAATGTGTGACGTCTTTAATTGATTTGAAATCTGTTTGAACAGATACATATTAGGGGCAGAAAGTAAAGGTAAATTTTTTGGGGGGGGTACATTTGAAACTTTCTGATCCAAGGTCCTGGTAGTTGGATTAGAGGAGTCCCAAAACCAGGAAAGAGACGAGAGTTCCCACCTAGTAAGGAACAGGCAGGTGGGGAAACAAGCTCTTGACTGACTGTACTTATCTGGAGTCCTTTTGAGAGGTGGATCCAAGTCGATTCCCTGAAGCTTACAAGAACCTTTTTAAGTTCACAAAAAGTTCCAGATGTGTTAGCATTATTATTGTTTGTAATCTGTATTGAAATTCACATTGTACAAAAGTCAGTAAACTGGTGTCTGTAAAACAGCTGGAGTAGATTGATGCCTTAGAAACCTGACAGAAGCTAGCTGGCTAGAGCCTCCATCCAGAGAGACAGATAGACTGGACAGAGATGTCTTTAGTCTGTTGAGAAACACCTCTAAGTCTGTCCTTAGAGGACTTCCAAAGGGAATGTAAAATCATGAACTTTTAACAATGGCAGTAGTAGTTAGTGTTTACCAGAGCTAGAGTAATAGCTTACCAGGACTCTTTGGTTGTAAAACTTTGAAGTTTTGAAGTCTCAAATAACAGTAGCACAGTGAGGGAAAAATCTGAACCATTTTTCATATAAGCCATCTTTTTGTACCTTCACAGATTTCACCATCTACACATCTGAAAACACTTCCTCAGACTCATAATCAAAGCTTTCATGTCTTCAGACCTCTATAACCTGCATTTACACACCTTAAGCCATTTCTTCATGTCCTCAGATCTTTATACATACTTTAAAACACCTTCTTAGACCCTAAGACATTTTTCTAGATTCTCACAACTTAAGCTTTCATATCCTCAGACCTTACATAAACTTTACACTTTTTTCTTGTCCAATCATTCACCACAAGACATAGGTGGTTGATTACTGAGAGTAGTCATTGTCAAATGAGTAAATAAATCGTTTTCGAACCCCCCCCCCCGCAAAAAAGAAAGAAATAGTAAAGAGTTACATTGAAATCAGTTTTGTGAATTTCTCTCTGTCTCTCTGTCTGTCTCTCTGTCTGTCTGTCTGTCTCTGTCTCTGTCTCTCTGTCTGTCTCTCTCTCTCTCTTTCTCTCTGGAGTCTGGTAGCAAGGTAAACTGTGTCTAGACCCCCTGAATTTATTTATTTATTAAAGATTTCTGTCTCTTCCCCACCGCCGCCTCCCCTTTCCCTCCCCCTCCCCCAATTAAGTCCCCTTCCCTCGTCAGCCCAAAGAGCAATCAGGGTTCTCTGTCCTGTGGGAAGTCCAAGGACCACCCACCTCCATCCAGGTCTAGTAAGGTGAGCATC
>NW_026071146.1:0-2947 GCF_014885135.2 Alexandromys fortis
CCCCCCCCCCCCCCCCCCGCTTTTCATTTTCAGCTTAACACTTCTTAACTAAAAACATTGCAAAGCTTCTAAACTTGAGCTTCCAAGGCGGCCGTGGGTAAAGTGCTACCTGGGTAGGCCTGAGGGCTTGAGTTCAACTCACGAGAGTCAGGGCAGAAAGGGGAAAGCCACTCCTAAAAGTTTTTCACTTCTACAAATACATCATGGCACCCACATGCCTACACACACACACACACACACACACACACACACACAACCTTTTAAAAAGAACTTCCATATTTAGTATTGTAAACATTTATGAAGTGCAGTCAACTATGGAAAACCCCAAGCACAGATGATGAAATGTTGATTATAAAACCTAAGAACTAACCAAGCACATCATGGGAGAAAAATGGAACCACTGGCTAAAAATAACCAGAAAAGAACCTAGGAAAATGATTCTGTTATTTAGTACTGGTACTTTCAAAAAGACTGAGACCAGGTCCAAACTAGACTTTCATTTTTGATGGGGTCCAGAAAGTGAAATAACTCCAACAATAGAAACAAAAAGGTCCCAAAGAGACCAACCAACAAACAATCACCAAAAGAAAAAAAAAACCTGGAGGCATATGGCTAAGAATTAAATTTATTGGGTAGCAAATCTGCCAAGAGAACAAAGTCTGCATTCTGTTTCTCTTCACTGATGGTGAGATGGTTTGCTGTGTCCCAGCAACAGGGCCTACAAGGCAGGACCTCAGACGGTATACTAGTTACTGAGGCAAAGTTCTCTTTACAGCTCAAGACAAAACACTCAAAGCGCTGGGCCTCTGCAGCAATGTTGCTGCAGCAACTGTGGGTGGTATCTAGCAGCAAGAATGTGGGTGCCTATATCACACACTGGCTACAAAAGTGGAAGACTGATATAGTTTTAAGTATACCGAGTCAAACCTGAAAGAAATATAAAAATGCACAGGAAAACAAAAAAAGGAAAATATAGATTTGAAAAACTCTAATGACCTTTGCAAAAGTAACTACACATTCCACCCTATGATCTCATAAATCAATGCTTTCAACTGTCTGGACTCATATGTGACTGTATTCTTCCCAGTGTGCATTCTCTCTTCCTCCAAAGGCTGTTCTATAACAGCAGGGATGTTTTTGCCAAAAATTTCACAGTGCTCTAGAAACTGGACACATTCTTGAATAACAGTGTCTCTCAGCATGATCGTGTGTTTTGACATGTTTTCTAGCAAGGACAGGAAGCATCTTTTAGCATAATACCACGTATCAGTTCCTAGCTTTTTATGGTAAGGCTCCAGGCTCTTGATAACCCTGGAGATACCAAAGTCATAGTTTCCTTTGGCACAATAGAGTGTTCCTATCACCAAGTTCACAATGCAGAGGTGGTAGATTTTCTTGTCTGGGTCACCATAGGAGAGTTGTTCCTCCTCCTTCTCAATCTTCCTCATCAGCTCCTCGGCTTCCTCATTCTGACTTGTCATGATGTAGGAGACACAGAGGTTGGCTAGGACAATGGCGCTGACGCTCAGGATGTTGTCGTAGTTCTTCTTGACGATAGGCTCGTAGAAGCCGATGGCCTCTTTGTACTTGTTTTCCTGCATGAAGAGGACGTGGGCCACATTCAGCTTCCACACATCATGGTCATTGCAGAATTCCACAGATTTGCGGAAGATCTTCTCCACCATGGGATAGTTTTCAAAATTCCAGTAGATTTTTGCCTGGGCCATGAGGACAGGGATATACTTCTCGAGAGTTTCATCGTATTCATTCACGGCCTTTATGACAATTTCATCATCTCTGTTGTGTCTTGCTTCCTGAACTTGCTTAGTGAGTCTCCTGAGCTGCTCAGTCAGCATGCCAGCTAGCCCGTCCAGCTTTATGAAAGCCTCTTCGGGAGCCGTCTGGCAAGTGATCATGGCATCCAAGAAGTCATAGAGATAGGGCGTGAGGAACTTGTATGTCAAGTGGGCATTCTCTGCCAGGACATCAGCTGCCAGGTCAAAGTACTCATATTTACAGTAGAGCAGCAGCAGGTTGCCGAAGGTCTCTGGGGGAAAGGGGTTCTGCTGCAGCAGGAACTGGAGCTTCTCAAACCCCTCAGTAGGTCTGGTATCCATGTTCATCAGAGCCTGGTTGTGCAGGGTCACAGGGTCCAACTCTTCCTCTGCCCTGGGCGGCATGTCAGTGAGGGCTTCCTGGGCCGCCTCGTAGTTTCTCAGTTGGTATTCTATGGCTGCCTTGAGGTTGAAGGCTTCGACCAGTGCTGTCTGGTGAAGGACTACGGTGTTGCCAACACTTCGAACATCAATGCCTTCGGTGGCCATGCCCACACCTAACTCTGGGTGCTGACGGATGCCTCTCTCTATGATGTTGGCGATATGCTTCAGAGCTGGGGCATACTGACGATTGCTGTAATATGCCAAAGCCAGGTTGTAAGATACATCAGGCTGGTAGCCACACGCCTGCAGGGCTGCAAAGAACTTGGAACAGGCAGCTTCATAGTGTCCCTCCTTGTAGAGCAGACAACCCATGTTGACCAAACCATCTGGGTCATTCTCCCCTCCACTGTCTTCTCCAGCTTCCCCACTCAGCAGCTGCTCCACCAGGCTCCTGGCTCCTGGCAGGTCGCCCTCGCTGTACTTGATAGCAGCCTGGAGGCGAAGGACGCGAGTCTGATAGGTGGGGTTGTCCAGGAGGAAGGCGACCCGCGTGGCCTCGGGATACAGGCAGGCCTTGTACAGCGCCTGGGCCTGGTAGAGGCGGTACTGCTCGAGTTCCGGGTGCATCTGGCTCAGCTGCTCATAGCACTCTGCAGCGAGCTCGAACTCCTGCAGGCGGTAGTAGCAGTAGGCCAGCAGCGACAGCCCGGCGCGGCTGCGGGGGCTCCTCTGCAGCTCGGCGGCCAGCAGCTGCGCCGCCTCTGAGTAGCGGGAGTCGCGGATGAGCC
>NW_026071147.1:0-2938 GCF_014885135.2 Alexandromys fortis
GACAGTTCTTCCACAACCATGTCAGCATGACCCTCCAAATAGAAGTTAAGCTGGGGATGGCTAGAAAGGTGTCTTAGTGTGGAAAGATATGACAATCTGAAACCAATCCTCAGGTCCCACTCAGTAGATGGAGAGAACAGACTCCTGCAGGATCTATTCTGCCCTCCACATAGGCGTTGTGGCATGCACCCACACGTGCACACTCTGGTACATGTGCTCCACATAGATTTGTGGCATATATCAACATATGTACACACAGAGACACCAGCTTCACAAATACACACATATTTACATTAGTAAATCTAAAGTTATTTTTTTCACAGTTGAATGTAATTATTGTCATAACCTCCAAACCTAGGAACTGTAAAGAGAAATCCATGGAGACACCTTCCTCTTTCCCTTCTTCCCTTTTTCCTTTATTCACTTGTGCCTGAGTCTTTACAGGGAACTGAACCTACCAATAAATTCTAACTACTCCTGGCTTTACAAATGCCAAATCTAAATGGGTGATAATGTCTAAAGCCTTTAATACCAGCACTTGGGAGGCAGACACAGGTGATCTCTGTGAGTTCAAGTATACCGTAGTCTACAGAGTAAGTTTCAGCACAAGCAAGGTTATACAGAGAAATCCTGTCTCAAAAAGCCAAAACTAAAACCAAAACCAAAACAAAATAAACTAAGAAACAAAATGTTCTGGTTCTAGTTTACCTGATGCCAGTTTATCCAAAAGATGAAGTCATGGCTTTACTAGAATCACAAAGAAAACAGAGTTGAAAATCAGAAAAAGAGGACTCTCCAGATCATGAGTTCAGAGAGGCATTGCTCCTCACACCAAATACTCTATGTGAGGAGATATATGGGACACCAGCAGGGGTGACCAGGCAGCCACCTAGGCAAAGAATTCCTAAGAAAATTTTCTGATACTCTTAGACACTTTGAGCCAATGGAAGTCATGTTGCTCTTGTCTGCAAAGGAAGGGGGGGGGCACCCATAGTCACACACCAAAGCTAAATGATGATCACACCTGGTTAAATTGTGATTTTTCTCAATTCCCTTCTAGCCTCCATTTTAGGCTTCTGGCACATGTCCACTACTGCCCATGAGACCACTGAGTCACTGCCACGCCAAGTCGTTGTAGGAGACAACGTTCTTTTGTTTGTCCACAATCTGCCAAAGAATCTTATAGCCTTTGCCTGGTTCAAAGGGCTAACAAATATGACTCAAGGAATTGCAGTATATACACTGCACAACAATTTAAGTGCACCAGGGCCTGTGCACAGTAGTAGAGAGACAGTTTATAGCAATGGATCCCTGCTGATAGAAAATGTCACCCAGAAAGACACAGGAATCTATACCCTACGAACCTATAATAGAAGAGGAAAAATTGTATCAACAACATCTATGTACCTCCATGTGCACGGTAAGTAATTCATTGTGAACTATGTGAGCTAGGTGAGGTTCATTTCACCGGACACATATAGGAGTGTTANTGTGTGTGTGTGTGTGTGTGTGTGTGTGTATACCTACTTTTCCTATGTATTGTATTCCATGTTGTGATTTGAGCATTTACTGCAGGACACATATGTTATAGAACAATGGCAAATAAATTAGAATCCTCCATTTGATGTCATCTTGAACACAGGTGGATGCATGATATATAACTCATCCAAGAATATTAACCTGTATCTAGACTCTAGGGGTTCATACTAGGAATGTTTCCTTGAGAAAGACCTGGAGGCAGTGAATATTGGGCCTGATTGCGAAAAAGATGGGATCCTTATTGAGCTGTGAGTAGGAGTCTGCCTTGTCTGCAGATCTCTGACCCAGACTCAACTCCATGTATCTATGAACAACATTTTGCAAGTGTTGGATTTTGACTTCCTGATGGCAGCAAACAGTGATCCTTAGTTCTCAGTCTTGTGATGTATGCAATCAGACAGTACACTGTCATGAGAGTCTTGATTAGTCTACATTTCTTGGCAATCTTCTTCAGAAGGGGAACATAACTCAACAAGTGTTAACTAACTATCCTGTTGGTATATGAGATTTCTTTCACATGAAAGTCATTGTCCCCAAGGAGAGGGACCAAGGATACAGGTTCTCCTGATAAGTGCTTCTCCTTTGGGTTAAACTCAAGGAATTCCCTCCTGTAGTCAAATGCTACAAGATATGGTGATCTGACAGCTTCCAAGACTTGGCTTCAGTTCACCAGGGATGTCACTAGGACAGACAATGAACTACAGTAACGTATTTGTTCGAACCAGGAACTTCCCCAGCAGCCTGGTTCCGTTTCTGTTTTTTCAGGCCTGTAAATAATGGTCACAATGTTCTCAGACCTACTTACTATTTAATATGTCTGCCACACCACCAGGAGACCCTGTTCTGTTTTCCATTATATGTGTTTCCTTTGGAAAATCCATGGTTTCCCAGGGAAATCCACTAGACAGAGGTCAAAGACCTCTTAGAAAAACCATGGAGCACAGGGGCAAACCCAATACAAAGCTCAGCAAACAGAGGAAGTGGGAGCATTGTCTTGAAAATCTTGCACAGGATGAAGGAGCTCACAGTCATTTTCCAGAAATCATGTCAGTTCCTCCTAAACACCCAAGATGTGAAAGTCAGGATACATCCTGGGCCTGTAAACTCTGTCAGAACCCAGTCTGATGGTGATTCCAGTGAGAACAGTTTTGTTCTTTTCCACACACATCACTCACAAGTCCCTTTGGAGTCTCAAAGGTAGTTTTGTCACCTTCTTGTTGGGAGTAAATTCCATGTTTTCAGAGCAATGTAAACACAGGGCAGACTGGATGCTCAAAGAGGTTGGTTGTGCAGATTTTCCCTTTTTGGTGCTGATTAACGCAGGCCAGGACATACAGAGTGCAGTTCCATGGTCAACAGCTATTATCTTTTGTCAATGGATGGTCATTGCCCTTTGTTA
>NW_026071148.1:0-2856 GCF_014885135.2 Alexandromys fortis
AAAATAAAAATTCTTTACATCAACATTAATTCTAGCCTAGCATAATTTTATACAGGGAATCAGTTCCCTGTGAAGGGGCAGCAGTGCAGCTCAGCAGGTAAGAATGCTTGCTTCCAAGCATGATGACTTCAGTCCAATACATGGAGAGAACCAACTCCCAAACTGTCCTCTGATCTCCACACCCACGCAGCTGGTATACACAATGACATATAACAAACAAACATAATTCAAAACTTATTTTCAAAGTTCCCTGAGAAATGGGAAAGAATCTCCATTGGCGAAAGGATGAATGGTCTGGTAAAAGCCAAGCGCGCACAGCATGCTTAACTGAATTCCATATGCTCCTGCTGGGCTTCATGTACTGACACCTGTTCTCAATGCCAAGGAGCAAAGGTCAACTGGATTTTTCTACAATAAAAGCAGACCCAGTCTTCTCTCTGCACTGAAGGAAACCCCCGTGCTTAGACACTGATGAAAGCATTATATACTCTGCACTGATTCTTCTGTGCACTACATCAGTCCCATGTGTATGCACACACATAAACATATGAAAACCATGTATAGAAATAGCAAATTTAAATACCCAACTATTTAAGTTGTTTTCAACTTTCCCAAAAATGAGAGCAAAATACATACAATAACCGACACTTTGGGAACAATTTTCAACTTTCCCCCATGAACAGAAAATTGTATGTCTACACATGCAACTTTTAAATTGGACTGTCAACCTATTTATTACAATGTCTAGGTGAGAAAGAAGGCCAGGACATGCATAGTGTGCTCAGGGGATGGTTGTGAATGGGCGGAAGAAGCACTGTGACATTCCGGGGGGTAACAGGGACATCTTTTTATTTCCTAGGGTTTCTTTTTATGTGTATGCACGCATGTCTGTGCACTGCATGTGCACCACAGCGCCCATGGAGGCCAGAAAGAGGTATGAATCCCCTATGCCTGGTAACTATTATTACCAATCGTTGTAAACCATCATGTGGGCGCTGGGAATCAAACCCAGGTGCTCTGGAAAAGCAGCTCTTAACCACTGAGCTGTCTTTCCAGTCCCCAAAGACATCTCTATAATGATGATGGGGGTAAATGCTATAGGAACAGTAACCATAGGGTATTCCTGCATCTTCCTGTATATTTACAACCTACTGTATTTTGTTGTTCTGTGTGATGTTGGGCAACACTATACATAAATGTGTTTATATCACCGTGATCCCCCTTCTATATCTAACTGCTTATATCATCTTCATTTTTTGTTTTATTTTGTTTTTTTGTTTTTCGAGACAGGGTTTCTCTGTAGCTTTGGAGCCTATCCTGGAACTACCTCTTGTAGACCAGGCTTTATTTTTTAAAAAAAAAATTAGGATAGGGATCCTCAGATCATGTTACCAATTCAGGGTCTACCTACTCTTGGCAAGACCTCTACAGAAGACACTTCAGACAAGACAGCGTGACTACCAGAAAAATGGCCAGGATACTAGGTCTCTTCACGGACAGGCTAGTCACGGGAGGGACTTTGTACTGGAAAGCTCACTGAATAAACACTGCATCTCTTTTAAGCAGTCCCGTAAGGGCGGGAGATGACTCAGTGAGGCTAAGACCACAACGCAGCTCTTCCAGATGACCCAGGTGTGGGTTCCAGCACCCACATGACGGCTCTCAATTGTTTTTAACTCCAGTTCCAGGGCATCTGATGCCCTCTTCAAGGCTTCCAAAGGCACCACATGCACACGATGCACAGATTTGCGTGCAGGCAAAGTATCTACACACAAAAGACCTTGGAGGGAGGGAGGGAGGGGAAAAAAGTCTCTTAAAATCTTGTTATTTGGATTTGATGTTTTCAGGGGATCAGACAGACATGGTGACAGTAACTTTAATGTCATAAAGGATAAAATGCTTGTCATAGAAACCATTTTCCAACAGTCACCTTCTCTCAGATCTCCCACAAGCAAGTCCCACTGTAAGCAGATTTACCTTTTGAATGAAGTTTTCTACTTTGCTCTGCAGCCCCCACCACTTGAACTTGATGGTCACCAGCTTATAGGCACACATCTTAGGACAGTCAGGGGTGTTTGCCAGTTCCTTCTAGATGAGAAAATGGAAAAACTGTGACTTGGGTACAGGTTCTGATCAAGACCGACTACTATAAAACATCACAGACACATAAGGAAAACTGGTCTTGTGCTTAATTCAGAAATCTGAAATCATCTAAACAAAAGGCCAGTACTCCTCTCCTGCCACACACCATGTTACTTCCCAGTTGTGAAAATCTCATAGCTGAATCTGATAGCTGCTGTCACTGTTGTCTTTTGGTTTTGATTTTTCTGTGTAGCCCTGGCTGTCCTGGAACTCACTCTGTAGACCCGGCTGGCCTCGAACTCAGAGATCTGCCTGGCTCTGCTTCACGATGGGTATGTGCCACCACTGCTGGCTTCATGGAATTCTTATGTTCGGTGAAGGTCTTATCAGTAGTGAGCCTTAAACAAGGTAAAGCTCTCCTAGCTCCCACTGTGGAGTTTCACCATTTTCTGTATTTTTAAACATTTCCAAGTGGAGCAGCACAGCTGGTGAGAGCAGAGGGCCACAGACAGCAATGCAAACACACACCATGAACGGCCTGTGCCTGCAGCTCCAGTTTCCAGAGATCCACACAAATGATGTTGGTGGAAATCAAGTCTTTCTTGGATAAATGGGGATGCTGCAAGCAGCTGTCCTCTGAGCCATGTAACTGCCACATTAGGGAGTTAAGCTGTACCCCTTGAAAAAAAATTACCCCAGCTGGGTTTCTTTTTTTTATATTTATTTATTTATTTATTATGTATATAATATTCTGTTTGTGTGTATGCCTGCAGG
>NW_026071149.1:0-2960 GCF_014885135.2 Alexandromys fortis
CACCTATCAAATACCATTATTATGAAGCTAGTTTGGTTACATTTGGATTGTCTTTGGGTGATCCAAGAAATGTAGTAACAAACCCTGCAATAATTATTCCAAAGCCTGAGCTTCACAACTCGTTCACATCTTCCTTTTATTGTGACCATATGTAGCCAGAACTGTTGGACTTGAGGATTCGTTGCCTACTTTTGTCCTCTGGGGAGACAATAGTCAAGCATGCCATCGGTGACACCTTTCTACTTCACTGAAGATAGACTCTGGCCTTACTGCGAAATTTCATAAAATTCCTTTAACTTGTTTAGTTTCTCTAACTGTGAAGTGACTTGAGATGTTCTAGAAGGTCCCCAGAGCAAAAGAAGATATATTGGTATTTGTACTTCCAAAGCATTTTTAATAATAGTTTTCAAAACAATTTTTAAGCAATAGATTCTGAAACATATGAGACTAGATCAGGTAGTGGTATTTCATATTATAATATAATTCCATAATTTTTAGGTAGCCTCGTCTTAGGTTCCCAATTTATTATGAACATAAATCTTCTACATATCATTATATAATTCTATAGTTTCTAAGTAACCTTGTCTTAGGCTTCCAATTTATCATGAACATAAATCTTCTGCATATCATTATATAATTCTATAGTTTCTAAGTTTCTAAGTAGCCTTGTCTTAGGTTCCCAATTTATCACAAGCATAAATCTTCCAAATGTCATAGTCAAGCAAAAAATAAAAGAACTTAGATGAAGATGTAGAATCAGCTTCATGCTTTAGACATCTAAACTGCTTTGCTATTGAAAAAAGATTGCATAAGACAAATAGAGGGAAGTTCTGCTGGCTGCCATGTTGAGTCATGTTTAGTTTGTGTAAGGTGCTCATGTTCACAACAAAAGAGAAAAATTCAAAACCCATGAAGAAATTAAATAATACCCTAGCAGACACAAGCCCAGCCTTGAACTTAGAGTTTTTAACAAGCCACGGAAGCTTCCAAGAAGCTTGATAAAGACAGTCAATGATTGGCACTGTGGGTTTCCAAAGCACATTTCTAGTATTCTGAGTTTGTTCTGAAGAAAGGTTACTCAAAACAGTGGTTGTTGAGTGGGGAGCCTCAACAACATGTTTTCCTAGGAAGTGCCCAAGACTTGAGTATCAACTTCAATGTTAGGAAGAGCTTGAACCTTGCATCTTTCAGACCTTTTCAATGTTGAATATACATCTTCATGTACAGGAAACTGTCATGAAAGGTTGGAACCAGAGAGCAGAGGGTTTCGAGCTTCCAGACAGTGGAAACAGCTAGAGAACAGCTAGGTGAGCATGGAAGCAGGGAGGATCTCATCTCCTGTGAGTGCCCATCTCAGTTTCCAAGTGAATCAATAAAAGAAAAATGGCTCTTCCATCTAAAAAGATCATCAAAAGCCAACCATCCTCTGAGATGCCCAGCAAAGGCCTCCAGCCGCAACCTTGTTTCTTCTTTCATCCAACACATTAAAGAAGACATAGAGGAAATGGAAAACGGTAGTGAGAAGGATAAAGAAGAAAACTGAATCAGTTCCCTAGAACCTAGGAAGCATACATATTCATATTTAAACATGAATAGTCCCTCTACCAAAGAAAAGGGTTCCCACTGGAACTCACAGGGGAAGTCCACAACAGCAAGGAATTTATTATCTTTAATGCAAGGATCAAAGATCCTAAAATCTCTTATCCAACTTGTCTTTGTTGAGAATGATTTTGTGTGATTTGTCTCAAGAAAGATGGAAAAGAAAAATCCATATGGCTTACATGAAAGTAGATAAGAATGTGAGTAGGGCATAAGAGTAGCAACATCCCAGTGCACCCTGTAATAAAAGGCTACCCCTTTCTCTTTACTCGCAGTGAAAACCTGGCCCTCTTCCTGGCTGATTTAATCAGCATCTTTGCCTCTGTCCTATGATTCCAATTCTTCGTCACCTATCTCCAGTCCTGTCCAAGAAAAACCAGTACTAGAAGCCTGGTTTCTGCAACCAAAACAACAAACAAAACTAACTAGAAACCTATTCATTTCCCAGTTAGAAACATACTAGACAGTCACCCCAATGTCACAATCCTCCCCAGGAGTGTCTATGATTTTCCTGCAATTGCTTTCCAGTTGCAAAGTCTGGTACCTTCAAAGTGATTACTGTACATTCTTGCGAATTGCCTATACATGGGAGAAAACATTTTTTAAAAAATGTCTAGGACCTATTGAGTTTAGAGAAAAGATTCAGATATACTGACATCTTGTTTTAAGGTTGCTTCATTTACAGAAAAATAGAGCATCTCCCTGGAAAAGGTAAGAAAATACACAAGTATACCTGAGTTTAAGGATGTAAATGAATATGAACCACAATAGAATTTACCCCTGGACCACAGTAATTTGGTAGGTGTGGTGGTTTGAATGGAAGATGATTTTTAACACAGAGTGTCCAGTTGCAACTCTGTGTGAGGAAGTTATGGAATGTCTAAGTTTTGGAGCCATGATGGATGAAGTTCCTCCCTGGGGAGGGCTTTGAGAGTTCACAGCCTCACCCTGTTCCAGTTTTCACTCTGACTTTTGTGTGCTTCCTGTTCTGGACGTCAGCTGCCATGCATTCCTCAGTTATGAATTCCCTCTCCGGAACCATAAGCCAAAATAAATCTTCCCTCTGTGTTTCCATGGCCATGGTATTCTATCACAGCGACACAAAGTAAGTAATGCATGGAATATCGCCTCTCCACTGTGCAATTAAAGCACATACAGGGTGGGGCACAGCCACCTGTAAGCCCAGCTCCAGAGTATCTGAGTGTTATGCAGGCACCACATGCATACTACATACTCATGAACAGCACACAGACACAAGCACACATAATCATAATAAAATAAAGACTTTCAAAATGAAAATGCTTCACCCTGAGTTCTCTCTCTCTCTCTCTCTCTCTCTCTCTCTCTCTCTCTCTCTCTCT
>NW_026071150.1:0-2971 GCF_014885135.2 Alexandromys fortis
GCACCGCCCCTGTGGGAGGCACCGCCCCTGTGGGAGGCACCGCCCCTGTGGGAGGCACCGCCCGTTTTTCTCTTACAGTGTTTACTCTCTTACTAGATGATAGGAATTTTTAGCTCCATAATTTCATGGGGCCACCATCAGAGATGTTATACGTCACATGACTGTACTCTGCACTAGATTCTTCTCTCTTCTCCATGGTGCCCGCTGCTTGGTCATCTTGTAGCGGTCCTAGTCTGAAAAGAGCCACAGCTCTGGGTCACCAGCCCTGACTTACCTTTCCTGGAATCAGGAGGGCTTCTGTAGGTGACGCCCTCTCACCTCTCTGAACCAAAGTCATCTTTTGCTCGACTGTGCTCCCCACGCTGGGTTGGGGATCTGCGGCAATCATCTTTCTTCTTCCTCTTCCTCCTGTAGCATTCCCCATTACAACTCCAGAACCCCTGGTGCTGGTGACCCCACCAAGGTGCCTCACAGCCAACCGGACCCAGCAGGGTGTGCTCCTGTCCTGGCTCCCACCTGCCAACCACAGCTTCCCCATCGACCGCTATATCATGGAGTTCCGAGTCGGGGAGCGCTGGGAGATGCTGGATGACGCCATCCCAGGCACTGATGGAGACTTTTTTGCCAAGGATCTGTCACAGGTGGGGACTTTAACTTTCTTGTCCCTTGTTCCCAGTTTCTGGAGTTGTTAGGACTATTTGTGAAGCCACTGAGTGTTGAGTAACACACTTCAGGAGCATAAGGTCAAGCCCCGCACTGACCCTCTTTATCTGTGGTCTTAGACTCTACCTAGTCTGCCACCAACAGTTGGATTAGGTCCCCAGACCAGAGCTAGCTAGCTTGGCATTGGGGACCAGTGCTACACAGGTGGTTTGACTCAGCTATAGACTCTAACTACGGTAAGGCAGGCTGAGGCCAGTAGGGATCATCAGACCTCAGAACTCAGTTTCCTGGGTTCCAGTTAGGGTGGGCTAAGGAATCCCTAGAAAAGTTGTCTCCTAGAGAAGGGGTCTTCTTTTAATAGTTCAGAGTCCTGGAAGAAAACACATTCTCTCCTTTTTTTTAAATTTGTGGACATCTTTTAAGCAGGAACATCTTTTTCTTGAGAGAGAAAGAAGGTTGCTTCATAGATAGAAGAGATCTCGTCCATGCATCCTTTAATTTCCCCTTTCCTGCATGCACTGAATGGCCACTGGAATTGATTCATGATGCCGTTTGAGAGCTCATTGTGCGTCTGTCTGCAGTCTTTCAGTGGCCTTGTGTGCGTGGCTCAACGTCCATAGCTCGAATGGTGGGAACATGCACACTATAACATTGACTGATACAAGCAGTCATCATTAAACACTTCCTGGGACAAGGGTATTCTGTTCCATGGAAGTCATGTGCAGGATGAGTGGCTGTGGTCCTAAGCCCCACAGCTGACTGGGCATTGTCCCTGGATTGTAGGATACGTGGTATGAGTTCCGGGTTTTGGCTGTCATGCAGGATCTGATCAGCGAGCCAAGCAACATCGCCGGCGTCTCCAGCACAGGTACTTTGGGTTCCCAAATTGTCTAACAACAACCAGGACACAAGCCTTTTGGCCACACGAGAGTCCTTTGTAGAAAAGCTAATCTGGGAGGGCGGGCTGGGTTAGAGACGTAAGCTTGGGAGTCCTAGCATTTCTGAAGTCCATCAGATCTGTGATTCTGTGACACGTGATGGTTTATCCCACCGTGGAGCTGGGCCGCTGCTACACTGTAAGCTAGCCGAGGAAGGAAATCGTTCCATCCTGTCAGCGTGCGCTGCTTGCTATACACTTTTTGTTTGCTCTTGAGCTTTAGCGAGTGATGGGGCGGGCACTGTGAATTAGAGGGAAGACGTAGCAGGTCAACAAGTGTTTGTTGGATGCCTATTATAGGCTTCCTTATAATTATATGGGTTTTATTTGGAAAATTGTTGTTTGGTATTGTTTTCCTTCCTTCCTCTCCCTAGAGTTTTTCTTTTTTTCTTCAGGCTAAATAAAGCCAACTCCCTAGCATTTTCTCCATTTATCTTTTTTTTCTTGGCACTGGTCCCATTTCCACATGTCTTCTCTCCATTCCAGAGTTCCTGAAACATAGCAGAGACCCTCGCCAGGGAAGTGGTGTTCTTGGTTTGGGAGAGGCTCTTCCTTAGTAAGCCAGCCAAGGAACCATTTCCTTGGGCACAGAGTATACTGAGATCCCTAGGGCCAGGTTGCAAGGGTCTTGGCCAGAAGGCTCTTGTAGGAAGCCTCTTGGAGTTACCAAAGCACTGGTGTGGACAGATGGGAAGAGAGGAGCGAAGCCGAGGGCATACGGGGAAGGGGAGAGTGTGATTTTTTTTTGTCTTCTATATTAGGCACCCTGGGGTGTTTGTGTAAACTCAAGTTATCTCCCATAGGCAGCAAAACGGAGCTGCTTCTGTTTTGGCTCCCCTCCAGGGAAAAAATGCAGAGAGAGAGAGAGAGAGAGAGAGAGAGAGAGAGAGAGAGAGAGAGAGAGAGAGAGAGAGCAGCATGAAAAATTAGCCAACAGCTCAGTGTTTTCCTATTTGTATTTGATGAGGTAGGATTAAACGTGAGTGCTTCACCTGCCTCATGTTTTATTATCCTGTGTAGCATCAATGCTTTAGGTTATTTAATCTGCTTCACAGTGGATACTTAATAGGTGTTGCATAAATAAATACATACACAAATAATAAATAAATGCCAACTCTTAGGAAGAGCCCAGGAATCTACAGTACTAGACTTCCTCCAACTGGGAGTTTCCTTAGGACCGCATCTAAAGTCTCAGACACGGAGAGCCTGTGTGGACTGTTTGTACAGGATCTGCCCATTGAACCCAGAGGAAAAGGAACCTTAATCTGCTCCCAGAGCTCTTTACCCCTGCAAATCCCATCTTCAACTCTAAAGCAAGTCCGGTACTAGGTCACACTGCCTCCCCAGCACTCCTGAAGGAAGTTTGTTTTT
>NW_026071151.1:0-900 GCF_014885135.2 Alexandromys fortis
CGCAAGCCCAGACTGTGAGGACAGAAGTAAACAAATAAAACAAAACCGAATCCTACCCTCCCTCCCACAGCGACCTCCCTGAAGGGGCCGGATGCTCAGGTTTGTAACTCAACTCTTTGTCCCTGGATGTTATCCTTTGCCGTTGATGAAGACCAGGATGGAGCAGAGTCAGCAAGAACACTGTCCCCTCAGAAAGTGGGGAAGGGGAGACTACAACCAAACCTAAGTAGCATGGCTTCTCTTAACTAATCCTCATATCAATCTCAAGAGATTATAAAAATACCTACAAAATAGGAGCAATGAGGAAATAAACTCCAAAAGAGTCAGTTGCTGAGTAACAAGGTCCCATCCCAGCCCGAATGCTGATCTGACTTGTTTTCAGACTTGGGCTTGGCCTCTCACTCAGGTCTTTAAGGGTCCCCACCAGGCTCTAGAGGCTCCAGAGGGTGTTAAGTGATCTGAAATGTAATAGCATTTGCATGAACACAGGAATTGAGTCACTGAGTTAGGAAGATGGACATCAAAGTGCAGGTGAGAAAATGGACTCCGGGTGTCCATGGACTCCTTTTGACTTGGGACTCATTTATATTTGTTTGATTGATTTCAAATTTTAACTCTTTTGGAGACAAGATCTCACGTAGCCCAGACTGGCCTTGAACTTGTAGCCAACAATGACATGAACTTGTGGCCTTCTGGCCTCTGCCACCCAAGCGCTGGGGTCACGGGCAAGAACCATCACTCCTGTTCTTTTGTTGTTTTCAATGTAATCCTGAAACTTTGCTCATGGCAGACAAGCAGCCTACGAGCTGAGTTTCATCTTCTAGGGCATAGTCAGCCTCTTAACACTGCTGAAGATGCTGTCAGCTGCCAAGTTCAAGCTGAAGAATTGTGTAACTGAGT
>NW_026071151.1:6695-7934 GCF_014885135.2 Alexandromys fortis
CCTTCCTCTATCTCGACTATCCCGTTCCCTCAAGTTCTCCTCACCTCTCCCCTTTTCACCTCTTCTTCCCCTTTCACCCTCCCTTCTCCCCGACCCCTATGTTCCCAATTTTGTCAGGCGATCTTGTCTATTTCGACTTTCCAGGTGGATCTATATATGTTTTTCTTAGGGTTTACCTTGTTACTTAGCTTCTCTAGGATCATGAACTATAGGCTCAATATCCTTTGTTTAAAGCTAGTATCCACTTATGAGTGAGTACATACCATATTCATCTTTTTGGGTCTAGGTTACCTCATTCAGGGTAGTGTTTTCTAATTCCATCCTTTGCATGCAAATTTTAAAATGTCATTGTTTTACCACTGAGTAGTACTCTAATGTATCAATGTGCCACACTTTCTTTATTCATTCTTTGGTTGAGGGCACCTAGCTTGTTTCCAGGTTCTGGCTATTACAAATAATGCTATGAAAATAGTTGAACAAATGCCTTTGTAGTATGATTGAGCATCTTTTGGATATATGCCCAAGAGTCATATTGTTGGATCCTGAGGTAAGTTGAGTCCCAATTTTCTGAGAAACCACCATACTGATTTTCAAAGTGGTTGCACAAGTTTGCATTCCCACCAACAATGGACAAGTGTTCCCCTTACTCCACAATCCTCTCCACCATAAACTATCATTGGTGTTTTTGATTTTAGCCATTCTGACAGGTGTAAGATGATATCTCAGAGTTGTTTTGATTTGCATTTGGTGGCTAAGGATGTTAAACATTTCCTTAAGTGTCTTTCGGCCATTTGAGATTCTTCTGTTGAAAATTCTGTTTAGTTTTGTACCCCAGTTTTAATTGTGTTATTTAGAATTTTGATGTCTAATTTCTTGAGTTCTTTATATATTTTGGAGATCAGTCCGTGGTCTGATGTAAGGTTGGTAAAGATCTTTTCCCATTCAGTAGGCTGCCTTTTTGTCTTATTGACTGTGTCCTTTGCTTTACAGAAGCTTCTCAGTTTCAGTAGGTCCCATTTATTTATTGTTGCTCTCAGTGTCTGTGCTACTGGGGTTATATTTAGGGCATGGTCTCCTGGTCCCAAGCATTGAAAGCTACTTCCCACTTTTTCTTCTATCAGGTTCAGTATGGTCACATTTATATTGAGGTCTTTAATCCATTTGAACTTGAGTTTTGTGCAGAGGGATAGATATGGATCTATTTTCATTCTTCTACATGTTGACAACCAGTTATGCCAG
>NW_026071152.1:0-2898 GCF_014885135.2 Alexandromys fortis
GGGGAGGGGGAGGGAAAGGGGAGGCGGCGGTGGGGAAGAGACAGAAATCTTTAATAAATAAAAAAAAGAAAAAAGAAAGGGGCCATACTTGCAATCCAACATAGGGGACACTTCACTACACATACATGAAAAACTGTGGAGATGTATTGTCAAGGAAGAGGTGAGGAGGTAGCAAACACCAATTTATTTGATTATTCCCAGTTATTCTTAGCAAAAGAGGAAACAGAGCCATGAACAACAACAACAAAAAAAAAAGATAGTTCAGTAGCAATTTAAAGGAAACTAGAGGGATGAAAAAACTGCAGAGAAGTGTGTAGGTGGAGACTACTCACTAATTTCCCAGCCACTCAGACCCAAATAACAACACAGAAACTGTATTAATTACAGCACTGTTTGGCCAATAGCTTATGCATATTTCTAGCTAACTCTTACATCTTAAATTATTTCTATCCATTTCTATTAATCTGTGAATCACCATGAGATTGTGACCTACCAGTAAGGTTCTGGCTGGCGGTTGGCATCTGTCTCCTTCAGCAGCTACATGGCATCTCTCTGACTCTCTATTTTCTCTATATATCTCTGTTCGATTTCCCACCTAGGTTTACTCTACTAGGTCATTGGCTGAAACAGCTTCTTTAATAATCAATGGTAATAAAACATATCCTGTACAGAGGAGAATCCGACTGTATGCTATGAATCTCATTCAAAGATGACTCAGAGATGCCCCTGACAAGAAAGAACCAGATGAGCTCAAAAAACATAGACTTTAAAAACACTGAGACACATGGATGGTGAGGGCTTTTCTACAGTATTGGAAAGATAGGCATTCAGAGAACACCACTAGTCACACAGCTGTGGGGATAGCAATATATGATTGCTCACTCCAAGAATGACACAAGGCACCTCCTGGTCCTCTAAACCTATTAAATTATTTTGTGTTTCATGTGCCCATTGTGGCAATTTGAATAAAACTGGTTCCCATAGGCTTATTAGGAGACACATTATTTGTAAGGATTAGGATGCCTAGCCTTGGAGGCAGTGTCACTGGAGGAGGGCTTTGATGTGTTTAGATGTTCAAGACAGGCCTGATTTCTCTCTCTCTCTCTCTCTCTCTCTCTCTCTCTCTCTCTCTCTCTCTCTCTCTCTCTCTCTCTCTCTCTCTCCCCCTCCCTCCCTCCCTTTTGTTTGCTTCTCCAGATGTAGAAACCTCATCTCTTTCTCTCTTTCTCCAGCACCATGTCTGCCTGAGAACTGCCATGCTTCCCACCATGACAATAAGAGATTAAACCTCTAAGCCTGTAAGCCAGCCCAGACAAATGCTTTCTTTTATAAAAGTTGCCATGGTCATGGTATTTTATCACAGCAACAGTAATCCTAACTAAGACACCCATAAAGAGAAATATGGTTAGGTGATATTGGTAGTCTGCTTTTTGACTGTAGTCAGGTGCACAGTTTTTTTCCTTGTGGCTCCATGAGGCTTGTCTGGAGAGATAGCTAAGTCTATAAAACACTTCCTATACAAGCATGAGGACCTGAGATCAATCTCCCACACCCATACAGAAATATTTTAAGGTGAAGGACAATGATACATTCCTATATTTCCAGCACTGAAGAAATAGAAATAGGAGGATCTCTGGGGTTTGTTCATCAGTAATTTAGCTGAATTAGTGAACTTCTGATTCAACCTGCCTCAAAAAATGAGGTAGACAATAATTAGAGAAAACACTTTTTATTTTTCAGGGTAAGAATCTGAGATCAGAGAAGCAAGGAGCAGATACCAGTTGCCTCCTACAACTACCATTCCTTTATCCAAAAGAGTTGAGATCCTCTCTCCGGCCCACCTTATCCTGACCCCTCCCTATCTACAGTCTTCCAAACCTCTATGGTTAATTTAGGCCAGATAGTGGCTAGTTCCACCCTCTGACTCCAAGCAAGCTTTATTTGTTAGAACACAATCAAAATATCATAATGTTTCCCTCTTTTTGTCTAAATAAAAAGCAAAGGTTTTAACTAACATGGAAAAACTAAATACAGTAAGTACAATAACTATATACAAATATATACAAGCAAGAATAACATTAACAATGTTCAGTCCAATTGCATTTGATAAATTCAGAGAACATACTCCATTATTTATCCTATCTTGGTGAGTTCAAAGTTTTGTACCTAATTCTCTTTTTATCTTAACTTGCTTTACTAGCCCATAACCATCATTTTTGTCTTTCAACTATCTAGTCCTCAACTCCATCAGAAACCTGAGAAGGATATAAGATTACCTGATTAAACAGGAAATGCAAAGCAAACAACTTCCAAAACTAAGAAATGACAGAAACAGTTGGCTGCGTAGATAGTCACCCAAGGCTCCACCATGACATTGGGGCATTTTGGGGCATCCATCTTTGGCCTGCAGGCCTAGAATATCTGACAGACTTTTCAGTGAAGCAGGGTTTTTGAAGGACTGTCTTACCTTGTTTGGGCAAAGTTCAGCAACCACTTTCTTTTGTGTCTTGCTTGTCCAATTTGGACAGTAACTGACAGCAATTGAGGCAATGGCAGTTTCTTGCACAGTGACTAACTTATACCACAAGGAAAGTAAACTCTATATGGAGTTTCTTTGATTCCCATCAGCTTTTCTGGTGTAGATTGGTGCTTCTAGGAACACACATGTTTTATTGTCATAAAAACCTTATGTTATTAAAACAATGTCTTCTAGCCTCCATGTGTAACACACACACACACACACACACACACACATACAAAAACTACCATTCCTCAGATTTAGGGTTTTTTTTTTTTTTTAACCAAATTTAGCCTCCAGATTTTTACCTATACCAAGTGATCTATGGCTTCCTAAATATGCCTTTTTTGTGCTCTGGTCCTCTTCCTGGTACTTCTCTG
>NW_026071153.1:0-2938 GCF_014885135.2 Alexandromys fortis
ATTTGTTAGACTGGATCACAGGCTGTGCTCTTGCTAGTCCAACAACAGTTATCTCATAGTGGAAAGGCCAAGTATCTGGTAGTTGTTAGCCCACAATACCGGATGTCTCAGCAGTCCAATCTTGCACTGGGGTTCTGGGGGATTCTTGAAGAGTTGCTGATCTTCAGTCTAGGTTAGAATCCCACGAAAGTTAGTTCTAATATTAGTATTGGGACACCTCAGTAACAAGAGAGATTAGTTTGTCAGTGAGAGTGAGGGCAAGTAGAGAAGAAGCAGAAGGTCTCATCTTCCATGGTCTTTCATCCAGGTTGCCACCACAAGGTGTGGCCCAGATTGAGGATGTGTCTTCCTGCCTCAAATATTCTGATTAAGAAAATCCCTCACGAAGTGCCCAGTGTCTTGGGTTTTAGTTGATTTTGGTTGCAGTCAACTCAACATCACTACATCTTTTTCCAACTCTGCTCAGGAACACGATTTATGTTGATGTCATGAAATGAACCACTTTTGGGAACACTCGTAGGGCTGACTTTATTTGGGGGGAAGTGGTACTAGAGAGAGGCTGACCTATAAGTACACTCTCTGTGGGTATATAATTATAATTACCAAATAATCAAGCAGAGATTGCTGAGGTACATGGTACTAAGTTATATCTGTAGTCTGCCTTGGGTATTAGACAACCAACATCTATCTTTCACTTCCTCTTTGGAGTTGGAGTTGGTTCTAATATTGGTAATATGACACCTCAGCAACAGGAGAGATTAGCTTACTCTTTGGAGTGGTGTATATTCTATATATTTGGGCCAGCAAAATAACCAGAACACAGTTTATGCATATATCAATAGTGCCATCTTGGATATCATCAGACTGACATTGGCACCCATGTGGCCAACTAAAATCCACATAAAACCTGAGAAAGCTTGAAAAGAAATTCTAGACACAAAAGAACAAAGTTAAGCATTGTTTGGTAGCAACATTTTCTTGGGTGAGCTCTGCTTGCTAGAGAGGTTTTCCTGATTCAGCGGTAGCAGAAAAATTCTGTGCCATTTTGAAATGCTGGCTTTCTGGGCCATGCTACCAGCATGAATTCTGACTCTTTCAAGCAGAAAGAGTTTTGTGAGCAAAGTGTTACAATTTGCTTAATGACTTGACATAAACCCACTGCATACTTGAAACTCGGGTGGTATGAACAGCTCAGAGGCAGTGAACAGACTTCCTCCACCATGCTAGCCTGGGCTGGGCAGGGCAAGCAGGGAGTACCATATTTCCCCTAGCAAATGCAGCTTAAGTTTTTAAAAAGCACTTAGCATTTTAAGAAGTGAACCTGGACAGTAAAGAATTACAGACACACAATAGGACAGATTCAGACAAAAAAGAACTCTAAACGAGTCACAATGTTGGATAAATGTGCATAGGCTTGGGAGAGAGAAGAAAAGGAGTATAGAGGGTTGGAAAAGAAGCAAATCACTTTTTAAAAAAACAAAGTCTTTAAATAGACAGAATACAGAAAGATAATAAAATAAGTATTAAAAAGTAATAGAGTAAAAACAAGCCACGTAAAGATGGAGAATACACAGAGAATCTGGATTATGTATATTACTGTGTTTTCTTTGAATTTTTTGACAGCGAAGGAGCTATGTACAGAGAGACATTTCATTATATGGGCTGCTAAGCTAAAACAGCATATATGTTCTAAAGGTATCATGACTTCCAAATTTGGGTCTAAGGATATGTTGCTTTGGAAAAGAGGTTCTTCATTTGTTTCCACAGAGGATGAGAAACTGGAATCATTCCAGGTTAATGCGGTTTGATATACCAAGACCCCCAAGAAGGTCACCGTGAACACCCCCAAAAATTACTCCACCCAACAAAAAGCAGGAAGCAGTACGAAGAGAACTAAACCCATATTCCCAAATATTGTTTACAGTGTTCGTTTGTGTTTAAGGGGGGATATGCTATAGAGATTTACATTGGTATGGATCTTTGTTTATTGATACAAATTTAAGGTCAATTTGTTATACTGTGTATATGTATATTTCTGCTCTTAATTGAGGTATTGTGTTTGTCCAGCTCATTTAAAAATGTAATGTAAAATTAAGAAATATAGGTTAATAGATATATTATAGATATATAGATATAGATATATAATAGATAATCTATATAATAATCAACCTTGTAGTCATGTTAGTTAGGTTTTCTAGATATATATAGAGAGAGAGATTTCAGTTAGATAGGTATTCTTCAAATCTTTCAGAGACCTTCAGAATATAGATTTAAAATGTTTTAAGAAGTTAGGACTTTTCATAAAAGTGAGACACATATGCTCCTGGAAGCACCAATCTACTTCAATAGGAAGATGGGCATTGAAGAGGCTTTTCATGGAGTTTGTTAGCCATTTGGGCAAGAAACTGCTCTTGACTGGTATGCTTGATGAACTGGACATTCAGGACCCACAGAGAAATGACTGCTGAACTTACCTAAAGGTGAGAAAGTCCTTCAAGTTTCCTGCTTCATCAAAGAGTCTGCTAGACATTCTACAGGACACAGAAAAAAGTGACTGACAAACTACCAATATGGGTGGTACTGTCTTTGAAATTTCCTGTTTCATGGAAAAGTCTTCCAGATACTATGGGCCAGTAGGCTGAAGATGGATGCCCCAAAGGTACAGAACTTTGGGTGACTGTCCAGGTAGTGAGATATTTCTGTTAATTCTAAAGTTTTGGAAGTTGCTTTCAATGAACTTATTGTTTATTTAGGTAATATTATATCCTTCTGGAGTCTTTGATGGAGTTGAAGAATAGATAGTTATAATTATAGTTATCCTTAGTTATGATAAAAGATAAAATAGATATAAATATTGTAACTATAATTCTTGTTTGATACCCATTTTGTATATGTAATCTTACTGTATTAAAGTTAAAAACCTTCCTTTTTATTTAAA
>NW_026071154.1:0-2939 GCF_014885135.2 Alexandromys fortis
ATAAATATTTTTTTTAAAAAAAGAAGGAAAATGTGGTACATTTACACAATGGAGTACTACACAGCAGAAAAAAATAACGGCAGCTTGAATTTTGCAGGATAATGGATGGAGCTAGAAAACATTATTTTGAGTGAGGTAACCCAGACACAGAAAGACAATTATAACATGTACTCACTCATAGGTGGTTTTTTAACATAAAGCAAAAAAAAAGCCAGCCTACAAACCACAATCCCAGAGAACTTAAACAGTGAGGACACTAAGAGAGACTTACATAAATAGAATCTACATGGGAAGTAGAAAGTAGAAAAAGACAAGATCTCCTGAGTAAATTGGGAGCATGGGGACCTTGGGAGAGGATTGAAGTGGGGAGGGGAGATGCAGGGAGGGGAGCAAAGAAAAATGTAGAGCTTAATAAATACCAATAAAAAAATGAAAAAGAAAGAAAAAGAAAATCTCAGTTTGGATAGGAGTTGAAATGTCATCGGTCCAGGCCTCATTCTGCATACCTGAAATGTTCTGCTTTACCGAGTGTCATGACTTGTGATATAGCTTATATTCACAATTAAGTTATTAAGTATATATTGAGCCTATTTTTTAATCAGTTGTCAAGTACTATGTATTTAGCAGTCAAACAGACATCTACTTATAGCCTAGCACAAAACAAAGGGCTAGGCAGATGGCTTAATGCTTAAGAGCACCTATGGCAGATTCCAGCACCCACATGGTGCCTCACAACCATCTAAAACTCCACAGACCCCAGGCATGGTGCACATACACACATGTAGGCAAAACAAGCATGCAGCTGTAAAATTATAAACTGCTGGATACTATACAAGAGAAGTCAATGAAAAGCTCTTATGGAAGAGTTTTCTTGTATTTCAAACTTGAATTTATTAGAAAGGGAAAATACACTTACAAGACATTTACAAGGTAAATATTTGAAAGTTGAATCATCATTGCTAGTTAAAGAGGAAACTGGCAGGAAATGTGCTAAAGGAAGCTGAGCGCAGTGGTATATGTTTATGAGCTCTGCTCGTGGAGAGCTGAAACAGGAGGTTTGCTTGAGTTCCCAGTGTACCTGGGCAGCATGGTGAGATCCAGATGTGGTGGGGAATAGGCTGGAGGAAGATGGGCCATGTCACATGGACATACCTGGTAGGGGAGATACCATGATCATGATGGTGATGGCCCTGCAACAAAGAGGGTGTCAGGGCCTGGGGTATGAGTGAGTTCAGAATGAAGAGCACAGGCCATGCTAAGGCCATTTTGCTGTCATCCAAACATAGTGAGGAGTTCACTTCAGTGTTAAATGGGGTATTATAATCAGATTTGCATTTCAAAGCCATCCCCGAGCTGTAAGGTGGATGAATCAGAGCAGGGGAGGGCTAGCTGTGGGCACACCAGTTTAGAGAATCTTCTGGAGTTTGAGAGAGCTGATGATGGAGGAGCAGCCACTGTAAGGTGAACCTAGAGTGTCCACTCAGTACCTGATAGGTGACTATCAGGTGAGGAGGAGCTAGATACAGAGACGAGACGCAGGTGGGAGCGGATGCCAGAGCCTCAGTTTCGAACTGTTCATAAGGGAACTCTGAGGAGAAGAGAGGTATGTGAGGAAATGACTAATTTGGCTCTGACCACACAGCAAACTCGGGAGACTTTGAAGCAGTCCAAAGATTTCTCAGTTGAACTGCAGGACACTCTTGTAGCCTTGCATCCATATGTAAATGTGTGCACATGATCTAGAGAGACAAGCGATGGAAATCAGTGTCATACGCATATCAGATGTCAGCATACACACGTCAGTCACACGTAAAGGAAAATTTGGAGTGTGTTGGACCACACAAACCATGGAAAGAATGGCCTAGAAGAAAGGGTAGTATAAGGTGGGAATAATGAAGGGTCATTTATTTAGTGACTTCAGAGCGATAGGTGGTCCATTTTATCTCCATAGAGAAACAGCAGGAGGCCAGATTGGAATGGATTAGTGGGGGATTTAGAAGTGCAGACAAGACAGCAAGCATAGGTGACTCAGTGTGTCTAGTTTGTGGAGAGAATAGAGGAGGCGGAGGAGGAGAAGGTGAAGGCTTGCTTTGTGCCAGTACGCAAGGCCGGGCATAACGATCCACACTGCTAGTAGAGTATGCTGTTAAGTGCTCAGGACCAAAACTGTTTTGGAATTCAGATTTGTTTAAATTGTAGACTGTTTGTATAGTGAGATACATTGGAGATAGAACCAATCTTCATCCATATTTTATGTGTACTTTAGACACATACACTAAAGGTGATGTTTATGCATTGTGTTTAATTTGTACATGAAATATTCCATGTAGTGTGATTTTCTGCTTGCAGGATCAGTTCAGAGTTAAAGAGTTTTAGATTTTGGATTTTGGATTTTCAGATTAGGGATGCTCATCTCAGATGCTGTCAGCTCTGACTGGTCCCAGCATGTCACTGACAGCTATTGCTCGTACATTTGCTGTTCATTCAGATTCTGTTCCCGGTTGGAATCCTGAGCCTGTAGCTCATCTTTAGATGGTGAGATGGTTCAGTGGGAACCTGATTGGATCCCTAAGATCCATATGGTGCAAGGAGAGAGCTGACTCATGCACACCATTGTCTCATTCCATCCCCACCCACACATACAGACATGCGGTCACACACACACACAGAGATATACTAAAACAAGTATTTGAAGTCAGCCTGATCTGCATAGTAGCAAGTTCCAGGCTAGCCGGAACTACATAGTGAAACTTTCCTTAAAAACAAAATTAAATTGAAAAATAAGTGTAGGCCGGGCGATGGTGGCGCACGCCTTTAATCCCAGCACTCAGGAGGCAGAGGTAGGCGGATCTCTGTGAGTTCGAGACCAGCCTGGTCTACAAAGCTAGTGCCAGGACAGGCTCCAAAGCCACAGAGAAACCCTGTCTCGAAAAAAAAAA
>NW_026071155.1:0-2946 GCF_014885135.2 Alexandromys fortis
GCCACACCTGGTTTCCTGGATAGCTGGAATGTGAGGCGGGTTCCGCTAAGAGATTGCTGCTAATTGGGTGAGGGGCATTCTGCAGACTCCCCAGGGTGATGGTTCCTGTAATGATTGTTAGTGGGGAAATGGCTCCTGACAACAAATCTAGATAGGTCTTGTGGTGGTTTGAAAGAAAATGGCCCCTATGGGCCCAAAGGTGTTGGGGTCTCATGCCAGCCCGGTCCCTAAATTATTTCTCTGGACCAGAGGGAGGCATGGGAATAATTGAGACAACTCACATAGCTTTATCGGGCAGGAGATTCTCAGTGATTTCTCCTGAAATCCTGAGTTCACATCCTAAAAATTCCTCCACAGTTAGCCTCCAAACAACCTTATATACCAAAACATAAACTGAGGGGAAAATTCATTAGCACTCTGTTTCCTAGGTAACCAGGTGAATGGCTGTGGTCATGTCCACACATCTACCTATGCCTGCTCTGTCATGTCTTTCTATCTTCCTGCTCTGTATGCCAGGCATCCTCCAAATTACAAAGAAGGGAGCAGAACAACATTAGCAATCCTGACCCTGGTAACAGTATGTAAATGCTAGGTGACCACCTCCTGTGTGGCAGGTGCAAACTGTGGCCTGAGATTCTGGTCGCCATGTAGAAATATGGGCCTACATATAGGGAGTGGCAAGTGTGTCAGTGGACTTGGGCTTTGATGTTACAAATGCTCAAGCCAGGCCCCGAGTCTCATTCTTTCTTCCTGCTGCCTGTAGATCCAGATGTAGAACTCTCAGTTACTCTCCAACTCCCCATCTCCCTCCATGCTATAAGCCAGCCCGTTAAACAGTTAAATGTTTTCCTTTTTTTGGGTTTTTTTTTGGGGGGGGGGGCTCGAGACAAGATTTCTCTGTAGCTTTGTAGCCTGTCCTGGAACTAGCTCTGTGGATCAGGCTGGCCTCGAACTCACAGGGATCCACCTGCCTCTGCCTCTTGAGTGCTGGGATTAAAGGTATGCACTACCACGGCCCTGCTAAATGTTTTCCTCTATAAGAGTTGCCGTAGTCATGGTATCTCTTCACAGCAATAAAACCCTAACTGAGACAAATCTTGAAAACTAAAAATCAGCACACAAATATTTAGTTAAATGGTGTCACAAATCAATAGGATTTAGCAGGTATTTGTGGGGTATTCTATTCAATAGATGGAAAACACATTTTTCTCAGAAACATGTAGAATCTTCTCAAAAATCTATCCCACTTCCTGCTCCTCTCCTCAAGTCCTCCCATGTATCCCTTTGCTATCTTTCAAATTCATGGCCTCTGGACTATGTTTTATTTAATTTTTCATATATATATATATATGTTCATATATACATATAAGTGTGTGTATACATACCCACATATTCCTAAGAACAGCTGGCTCTGTCTCTATAATGTTACTTATGTGATCATGTTTTCTGGGCAACAACTTTAATACACCACATATTTTTATTATAGGCAAAAGCAAATTTCTCTTATCCTAGGAAATGCGATTGCCTCACCACTGCTGAAGAGAAAGACAACAGGCTACTCTTGGCATAGAGCAGTGGGTGAAATGGTCTGTAGGAGACATGTCGGGAAAATGCCTCGTAATAAGACTTTCTCGGTGAATGCTTAAAGTGCAGTTTAACATTATGACAACTCAACAATCCCCTAGGAACCAATAGCAAAAATAACATCAGAAAATACAAACTAATTGGAGACTGGACAGTGTGCTTTTGATAAATAATGATCCACTGAATAAATCAAGAAGGAAAATTTTAAAATTCTAAAATCAAACAAAAATGAAAGCATAACTATTGGAACCTGTAGGACAGAGCCAGGGCAATCCTGAGAGGAGCATGTATATTAACAATGAATTGAGATATACCTTAACAACATAGAAAAACAAGAAGATACCAAATCCAGACACAGCAGGTGACAAGAAACAGTGCAGGTAATACTTAAATAATAACCAATAAGGACAGAAATTAATAAAATGGCAACTCCATGTACTAAATTACTTGATCAAATAGTAGGGTCTTTGAAAAGATTAGCAAGAGTTTTAAACCCTTAACCAAACTAAAAGTGATAGAAATCAAATCTGCAAAACTAGAGCTATAAAGTGGTTGTATACAAAAGACTCCAGTGAAACCTGTATCATTAAGATATACTTCAAAAATGTCTCCACTAAAGCTGGAAAAATCTCAAATAAATAGTTTCTAATTGTATATTACCCTAAAATTAAAGCCAGAGGATATAAGCGATTTAATCAGACCAATAGTCAGCAATGAGGCTGAAGTAGTAAAGTCTCTCCACAAGAAGCACAACAAATGAAAGGATTCGTTGCTGGATTTGTTTAAGGAATAATGAAAAAAGTCACTCTTAAACTTCCGAGAAAGAACTGATTCTCGATTCTTCAGAAATGAGTAACACTAAACTCCTTCTACAAAGCCAGGGTGTACCAAACCTGGACAAAGGCACAACAAGTAAAGAAAATTAGAGGCAAGTTTCTTTGATGAACATGAGTTCAGAAATTCTCAACAAAATACTTACAAACCAAATTCAAGAAACATTAAGATGACCAAATTGGTTTTATCCTAAGGTTGTAAGCTCTATTCAATATACATAAACCAATGAATGTAATATATCATATACATCGAGTTGAGGAGAGAAATTACATGGTCAGCCAGGCGTTGGTGGCACATGCCTTTAATCCTAGCACTCTGGGAGGCAGAGGTAGGTGGATCTCTGTAAATTTGAGGCCAGCCTGGTCTACAAGAGCTTGCTCCAGGACAGGCTCCAAAGCTACTCAGAGAAACCCTGTCTCAAAAGAAGAAGGAAGAAGAAGAAGAAGAAGAAGAAGAAGAAGAAGAAGAAGAAGAAGAAGAAGAAGAAGAAGAAGAAGAAGAAGAAGAAGAAGAAGAAGGAGAAGAAAA
>NW_026071156.1:0-2937 GCF_014885135.2 Alexandromys fortis
GTCCATCCTGAGTCAGAGCTTCATCGCGTGTGTCTCTGAGAGCAGAGCTATCTCGCGTCTGTCTGAGGAGTCATACCTCACTTCCTCTTCCTCCTGTTTACTCCTCCCACCTATGTTTTAACCTATCAGGGCAAGCAGTTTCTTTATTTAATTAACCAATGAAATCAACAGATTGATATATGACACTCCCACATCACTGTCTCCAAATTTTTTAATTAAATTAATATTAAAAAGAGAATGCCCTGCTATTTTTAGTCCCAAATCAGAGGGAATGCTCACAATATTTTCAATAAGTATGTTTCCAGGACAGTGGGGACCAAGTCCATAAAATCCTGACTTCTGCGCTTGGGTTATGACTGGCGTTCAAGGAGAGGGGTACGCTTGGGGCTGAGCAGCTGGTCCTGCCTCCGGGTGCCAGCAGATGCTTGTTGCCAGAGTGTCGGTGGAAGGTGCCTGGGCGCCGTCCCCCAGATGCACAGATGTAGCCCTGTTATTACATCCACACTCCTGTCTCTGCCCCTGCGGCCCTTCCTGCCTTGTCTTCTAACCGTTTTTTTCTGCCTATCACCCGAAGGTACAACAGCACCCCCTGGGATGGGGTCTCCAAGCCCAACCAAAGATGAAGTGAGGTTCTACTTTTCCAATTCACACGGTTAGTACCTCCTTGCCATGACCATTCACAGGTGTCCTTTAGTTTCTGCTCTGTGTGGGGAAGTCTGAAGGGCTCATGCCCCAGAGGAGGCTGACAGAGGGCAGGAAGGCGGTGATGTCTGACCGGACAGATGGCAGCGTGTGCCTAAATGGCTGAACAAGCCAGGTCACCACCTCAGCACGTTTGGGTGGCTGCTTTCTGAGCTCTGAATTCTGAAAATTGAAGTTCAGGCTGGGTGTAGCTGGGTGGCTCTTCTAGCCTCTAGAGACTGGCTAACACACCTAAGATCACTCGTGGACCAGCAAGGACTCCATTTGGTAGTCTTGATTCTTCCACTCCTGATCTCCACTTCCTGTCTACCAACCCCCAACGGAAGACATAGAAGCCATATGCCCAGGTCACCCATTCACCTGTGTATTCATCTCAGAGTCATGTGTGTGCCAGGCAGCCACAAACAAGACAGACAGATATCTCTGCTGTTACTGGGCATGGTGGTGCAGCCCTGTAATCTTTACCTGGAGAGCAGGGGAGAAAGATGCCTGCAAGTTTGAGGCCAGCCTGGATTCCACAGCAAGTTCCACGACAGCCTGGGCTATATAGCGAGACCCCCCCCTTGAAGCTGACACGTTAGTGGGAGAGGACAGCATATAATAATTGGGGTTCTTGGGCTGGAGAGATGGCTCAGAGGTTAAGAGCACTGACTGCTCTTCCAGAGGTCCTGAGTTCAATTCCCAGCAACCACATGGTGGCTTACAGCCATTTATAATGAGACCTGGCGCCCCCTTCTGGCTTACAGGCACACGTGGAAGGAATGCTATTCACATAATATAATAAGTAAATAGATATTTTTAAAAAAAAATAATTGGGGTTCTTATATATCGGGTAAGTTTTCATCTGTTATCAAGAAAAACAGAGCGTCTCATACACAGCACCGAGGAAGGCTTCCTGGTGCAGGAAGTGTCAGAGACGCCTTGCGGGTGTCTAGGGGAAGGCTGTTCCTATAAAGGACCTAAGGTGTGGGATGGTCTGCTTGGACTCAAGAGCAGGAAGGCCAGCGGATGCCAATAGTGAGGCAGAGTGAGTGGCGAAGGATCATGGGAGCCACATGGCACGTCCACAGGGAGGATTTCCACTTTCGTTCTAAGGCCTTAGAGCCTGAGTCTCGGGTGTCCTCGCCCAGCTCTGACTCACATTTGTCTGTTCCCTCTAGCCTCGGATGAGAACAACCCCTTCTACTATGGTAAGTAGCCCCCTACTCCAAAGCGCATACCACTGGAGATAAGGGGAGGAGGGACAAAGACCTCCTGACCTGACTCGTCCACTTCTGTCTCCACAGATGATTTCACTCTCAGGAAGCGGGGACTCCTGGTGGCAGCAGTACTGTTCATCACCGGCATTATCATCCTCACCAGTGAGAGTGGGGCCTGGGCAGACGGGGCACCGGGACTCGGGGCGGGGTGCTCTGGAGGTTGAGGGTCAGGGTCTTAAAACCACCTTGGGAGAGGCTGTGCAAACTCAGGTCCCCCACAGCTGTGACTCAGCTCCTCTCAAGCACCACGGGGCCCGTTCTTTGGGTTGCAATGGGACTGAGTCAGCAGGGGGCGCTGTTCCCAGGGCGCTGGTCGCTTCCCCTTACCATCTTAGTCTTTCTGGGCTTTTCATGGTGTCCGGTTGAGAGAGGCAAGGGGACACAGAGAAGACAAGCAGACTCAGCTGGCGGCTATGTCCACCACATTCTGCTTCACTGCAAGCCAAGGGCCGGCTTCGTTTGGGAGATGAGAAAACAGACTTTACTTTTTTCTTTTTGAACAGGATCTCACTGTGCTGCCCAGGCTGGCCTCAATCTCACAAACTCGCCTTAGCCTCCTGAGGGTTGAGATAGGTGTGTGTGCCACGCAGCTCAGCAGTTTTTGTTTTTGTTTGTTTTTTGAGACAGGGTCTCATGTAGCCCAGGCTAGCTTTGATCTTTCTACATAGCAAAAATGGCCTTGAACATAGTTTTTTTTTTTAAAAAGGGGGGGGGCGTTTATTGTTGTTTTCAAGTTATGTGTAAACTGGGCGGTGGTGGTGCACGCCTTTAATCCCAGCACTTGGGAGGCAGAGGCAGGCGGATCTCTGTGAGTTCGAGGCCAGCCTGGTCTATATTAGCTACTTCCAGGACAGGCTTGATAGCTACAGCGAAACCCTGTCTCGAAAAACAAACAAACAAACAAACAAACAAACAAAAATTATGTGTATAGGTGTGTGTCTGTGTGCGTGTGTGCGTGTGTAAATGCCGATGCCCA
>NW_026071157.1:0-2936 GCF_014885135.2 Alexandromys fortis
CTGAGTAGTACTCTAATGTGTATATATTCCACACTTTCTTTATCCACTCTTCCATTGAGGGACATCAAGGTTGTTTCCAGGTTCTGGCTATTACAAATAATGCTGCTATGAATATACTTGAGCAAATGTTTTTTAGTATGATTGGGTATCTCTTGGATATATTCCCAAGAGTGGTATTGCTGAATCCTGAGGTAGATTGATTCCCAATTTTCTGAGAAACCGCCACACTGATTTCCAAAGTGGTTGGACAAGTTTGCATTCCCACAAGCAATGAATGAGAGCTCCGGTTGCTCTATATAATCTCCAGGATAGGTTATTATTGGTGTTTTTGATTTTAGCCATTCTGACAGGTGTAAGATGGTATCTCAAAGTTGTTTTGATTTGCATTTCCCTGATGGCTAAGGAGGATGAACATGACCTTAAGTGTCTTTTGGCCATTTGAATTTCATTTGACAAAATTCAACACCCCTTTATGATAAAGATCTTGGAGAGGTTAGGGATACAACGATCATATCTAAATATAATAAAAGCAGTATATAGCAAACCAACAGCTAATATCAAGTTAAATGGAGAGAAACTCAAAGCCATTCCACTAAAATCAGGAACAAGACAAGGCTGTCCACTCTCACCATATCTCTTCAACATAGTGATTGAAATTCTAGCAATAGCAATGAGACAACATAAGGAGATCAAGGGGATTTGAATCGGAAAGGAAGAAGTCAAACTTTCGTTATTTGCAGATGATATAATTGTGTATATCAGTGACCCCAAAAACTCTTCCAAGGAACTCCTACAGCTGATAAATACCTTAAGTGATGTGACAGGATACATGGTCAACTCAAAAAAATTAATAGCCCCTATATACACAAAGGATAGAGAAGCAGAGAGGGAAATCAGAGAAATTTCACCTTTCACGATAGCCACAAATAGCATAAAGTATCTTGAAGTTATAGTAACCAAGAAAATGAAAGATCTATTTGACAATAACTTTAAGGCTTTGAAGAAAGAAATTGAAGAGAACACCAGAAAAATGGAAGGATCTCCCATGCTCTCGGATAGGTAGATCTACCAAAGGCAATCTATAAATTCAACGCAATCCCTATCAAAATCCCAACAAAATTCTTCACAGACCTTGAGAGAACAATATCAACTTTATATGGAAAAACAAAAAACCCAGGATAGCCCAAACAATCCTATACAATAAAGGAACTTCCAGAGGCTTTACCATCCCTGACTTCAAACTCTATTACAGTAATGAAAACAGCTTGGTATTGGCATAAAAACAGAGACATTGATCATGGAATCGAACCCAAGACCCTGATATTAACCCACAAACCTATGAACACCTTATTGTCGACAAAGGAGCTAAAGGTATACAATGGAAGAACGAAAGCATCTTCAACAAATGGTGCTAGCATAACTAGATGTCAACCTGTAGAAGGATGAAAATAGATCCATATCTATCACCATGCACAAAACTCAAGTTCAAATGGATTAAAGATCTCAATATAAATCCGACCACACTGAACCTGATAGAAGAGAAATTGGGAAGTAGACTGCAACATATGGGCACAGGAGACCACCTCCTATGTTTAACCCCAGTAGCACAGACAACAAGAGCAACAGTGAATAAATGAGACCTCCTGAAACTGAGAAGCTTCTGTAAAGCAAAGGACACTGTCATTAAGACAGAAAGGCATCCTACTGAATGGGAGAAGATCTTCACCAACCCCACATCAGACAAAGGTCTGATCTCCAAAATATATGAAGAACTCAAGAAACTGGACATGAAAATTCTAATTAACCCAATTAAAAAATGGAATAGGGTTTTGTATAACACCACTTTGCTGTACATTGTATGAAAAATGTTTTTCCAGTTAAATTTAGGGCATTTTACATATAGCATACTATAGTCGTCAAACAAAGACAATTTATCATCTCACTTTTGTCCTTGCATCCCTTTTTTGTCTTTCTCTACCAGACCTCTGGCTAAGACTTTGAGAGTGGAGGAAGTGTACACTCTTGTCTTGGTACACATTATAAGGGAAGACATTTGACATTTACCTCAGTCATTCAGGAAACATTTGATGTATCTTTTCTATTTCTAATTTCTCTGTACTTTTTTTTGGTCTGAGACAGGGTTTCTTTGTAGCTTTGGAATCTGTTCTGGAACTCACTTTGTAGACCAGGCTGGCCTCGAACTCATGGAGACCCAGTAGCCCCTGCCTCCTGAATATTGGGATTAACAGTGTGCACCACCAACACCCGGGATCCTTAGGGCTTTATTCATGAATGATGTTTGAGTTTGGTGTGTCATTTTGCCACCAGCGTGGAAGATTTTCACAATCCTGTCTAAGTCTATCCATACCCTCGGTTTCATTTAATGTTTAGTAATTGCTCAAGCATCTTAGCATCCATGAAGTCATAACAAATACTATGGTAAACTATTTTATTAATGTGCTTTGTTTTCAATGTTGTAATAAAATATTTATTGATTTATTAATTTTTTTCACATGAACATCTTGTAGTTTGATCATATTCACCCATTTTCATCCTACTAAGACCTACAAGACATCCTTTTATATCTTCTACCAAAGTCAAATTCTCTTCTTGGTTTTATTTACTAACATGAAAGTCTGTTCTGCTCATAGACTCCTAAGTGTGGACACATCCCTTGAAGCAGGGCAGCCTGGGAGTGGCCACAGCCTAAGAGAAAACTGGATCTTTTAGACCTGAAGTCAAAACTGTCTATGTGATTTTTTTGAAGGAGCCTGTCAACAATGTTTTTCTTTGTCCCTTCTTGACCTCTGACTGTGACAGTTTTATCACAACCCCCTCTGCAATGGTCCTTGAGTCTTGGGAGGGGTGTGACACGGATGTCTCATTGTTGGCTGATAATATGCAGACACTTCTTCTCTGAACTTTGATCAGCTGTG
>NW_026071158.1:0-2942 GCF_014885135.2 Alexandromys fortis
TTTTAATTTTTGGTTTTTCGAGACAGGGTTTTTCTGTGGTTTTGGAGCCTGTCCTGGAACTAGCTCTTGTAGACCAGGTTGGTCTCGAACTCACAGAGAACCGCCTGCCTCTGCCTCCCAAGCGCTGGGATTAAAGGCTTGCACCACTACTGCCCAGCCAGCCCCTGACTCTTACCTTTACCTCAGTCTGTAATGGCATCCTGACTCCAGGAATCTCAGACTGAGACTGTGTCTAAGAGCTGTCTCCTCCTGTTTTACATTCTTCTCTAGTGCTGGGATAAAAGGTGTGCACCACCACCACCCGGATCTATGGCAAACTAGTGTGGCTGCTGGGATTAAAGGTGTGTGTCACCACTGCCTGGTCTGTAAGGCTGATCAGTGTGGCTGTCTTACTCTCTGAAGTTCAGGCCAGCTTTATTTATTAAAATACAAATGAAATATCACTACAATGTGAGGCCCAGACATGAGCCTCACACTCAGCAAAAGGCAATTGATTTCAAACACTGGGATTGTAGGCGTGAACTGCTATAACTCATTCCGGGTCAGCCTGGGCTACATGGTGAGTTCTAGGCCAGCCTGGACTATGAAGCCCCTCAAGACGTATTGCTAGATGAAAACCCTTGACAGTAGATGTCTTCAGCTAACTCACCTGCATGGTGGGGCTTCTAACCCTACAGTAGCTGGTTTGTTCCCAAGCATGCCCGGCTTGCCCACTAGTAAATTTGCTGTCCATAGGCCAGCCCCTCTCTGGTTAAAAAATAAAGTCAGAGTCATAAGACTGAGTTTAATATTCTTAAAAGTCAAATGTGTCACAACTCTCTTCTGTTTTTATTTGGCACTAATATGAATGTTTTCCTTTCTATTTAACCCTGTTCTTGGGGTGAAAATCAAGGCCTCGGGGAAAGGGAAGAGGGAGGGGTGGTAATGATGTAATAGTACTCACTTATGAAATTCCCAGAGGAAAATCATCAGCTGGAGAGATGGCTCAGTGGTTAGGAGGGCTTACAGCTCTTACTGGAGTTCAGTTCCCAGCAGCCTCATCAGGCAGTTCATACTCCTGATAAATCCAGCTCCTGAGCTCTGATGCCCTCTTCTGGCCCCCTAGGGTACTGCATGCATATGCACATAGGCACACATAATGTACACCACTTAAAATAAAAAAATGAATTCTTGCCTGGAGGTAGTAGCACAGGCCTTTAATCCCAGCACTCGGGAGGCAGAGACAGGCAGATCTCTGTGAGTTTGAGGGCAGTCTGGTCTACAGAGTGAGTTCTAGTACAGCAGAAGCTAAACAGAGAAACCTGTCTTAAAAACCCAAAATAAATAAATAAATAATAGGGCTTCGTGCATGCTGGGAAATAAGAATACCGAGATATAGTCCATCCCCTTTTCACCTTAAAAATACATCTGTATGTGTGTGTTTACATTTAAGAAGAGTAAAACTCACTCTCTTTGGTATGTAATTCTCTAGGACACAGGCATACAGTCATATAATCATGACCACAAGCACAACCCAGAACATCCCATCACCCCCAAGTCTCCCTGTCTTTCCCCCATCAACCACAGGCTGCTCCAGCTTTCCAGACTGTCTCAGAAGTGACCGTGACGGGCACGGCCGGCCGAGCCTGGCTCTCCCACTTACCGCACACGCTCCTCTGCACCGCCCTGCAAGCCGACGCCTGCCGCTTTTTCACAGGCTTCCTTTATGGTCTCTGTGTGGATGAACCACCGTTCACTCATCTGCTCTCCAGGCGGAATAACGCGAGCTGCTTCCTGGCTCGGGTGACTCTGAGTACAGCTGCTGGGGTGTTCCACTTCTCTGGAGTCCCTTTGAGGTTTCAGAGACTCTGCCAGCCATCCCTGCTGAAAAGCCTGGCTGGAGAGAAGAGCACAGCCCAAGGGTGCTCAGGTCCCATCAGGAGCACAGGGAGGGGACAGGTGGCAGCTGGGCTCCCTCTGTCAGGCCGCCTTCCACAGGGAACAGGTGTTCTAACCATTGTCTTCACTAATCGTCCTTATATACCTTACTAATAGCAGTGAGCTTGAAAACATCTTTTGATGAACTCCATCTCTGTCTCCTACTGGCTCATTCTGACATTCTTCTCCCCATCAAGGTCAAGAAACCTGTGTTTGCTGCCATGGAAGAACCTTTCAAGATGCTATGGAGGGTGGAGAGGAGCTGTGTCTCCATCCCCTCTCCCCCCCCCCCCCCCGCCTCCACTGACAGAGTGACCATGAGAAGAGGCACAAGCAGGCATGCCCCATCACTGCTCCTGGAAGCCACCTGGCCTCACTTAATACCCATAAGCCTTTGGATCTCACACGGCCCAGCATGCCCCCTGTAGGAGCGCTGCGATTGCAGGAATTCTTGCTGCACAGCGGACTTTTGTGTGCCTTCTGGTGACTAACCCAAGCCTTCACACGGATGCAACAGATGCTTGACCACTGGGCTATCTCTCAGCTGGCACGCTCAGCTGTTGATGTGGGTGCTTGGACTCACACTTAGGTCCTGATGCTTGCCAGGCAAGCACTTGCAGATGGAACTATTTCCCCAGCTGAAGACATAGGTAGGTACATAAATATAAATGACTTTAAGCAGCTCTAGCGGTGCTCTCTTTACATCAGTGCAGTCGAAGCATGCACATTCGGAGGCAATGCACTGCTCACCTAGACAGAATAGGTGGTGGGCACAGCCCCCATTATGCTGCCTGGATGACAACGTCCCCAGCCTTGCCCTTGTTCAAAGACTGGCACTGCAAACTGCTACTTCAACCTCCTAGCACACGACCAGTCCTTAAAAGCCACCATTATCATATAACTATTATTATTATTATTTTTTTTTTGGTTTTTCGAGACAGGGTTTCTCTGTGGCTTTGGAGCCTGTCCTGGAACTAGCTCTTGTAGACCAGGCTGGCCTCGAACTCACAGAGATCCTCCTGCCT
>NW_026071159.1:0-2938 GCF_014885135.2 Alexandromys fortis
GGTTGTGAGCCACCATGTGGTTGCTGGGAATTGAACTCAGGACCTCTGGAAGAGCAGCCAGTGCTCTTAACCTCTGAGCCATCTCTCCAGCCCTTGTGTACGTACTTTTAAGAAGTACTGCTGAAGTCTGAATCCATAGGAGCTGAGAGTAAAATTGTTGTTTCCAGAGATACAGAGGTGACGGGGGCAGTAGGCAGATATCGGTCAAAGAATCCAGAGCTGTAGTTAAGTAAATGAGTATGCCACACAGACAACTAATGCACACTATGGTGACTGTAGTTAGCAATGCTTTATTGTTTGCTTGAAATTTGCAATGACAGTGGATTTTATGTGTTCTCCATATACAGAAAAACTGGCATGATGGGAATGTCTAATTAGCTTGACTGTAGGAATCATTTAATAATGTTGAAGAAATTCTTTGAATAAGTATTAACACTAGTAAATATGTTTTTCAGTGTGGTATTTTGCAAAAAACTATGGCTGTTGCTTTTCTAAATACTAAAATATTTCAAGCAAGTTATTTTAAGAATTTAAACTTTTTTTAGAAAATTTTGAGACACAAATACAATTTTTCTTCTGACACCATATCCTAATTATAGAAAACTACTGCTGATTTATTTGCTTTGGATACTTGCACTGCTTTTGGATAGTCTTAGAGAGGATTAATTTTCAGCTGTATTTTGATCAGCCATTTAAAAAATGCATTTAAGGAGCAGGCAAGATGTCTCAGTGGGTAAAGGCTTTTGCTGCCAAGCATGATTATGGCCTCAGTCTACCCCTGGATCCACAGTTAGAAGGAGAACTGACTCCTTGAAGGTGTCCTCTGACCTCCACATATGCTTCGTGGCATACAGGCACACAGTTTTCTCCCTCTAATTAATAAAGACTTTTAATTAAAAATGTATCTAATACTTATAGGCAGGTGCCTTGTAGGATAAAGAGATGAGGGTATCATTTTTTAACCTTAAAAATTTATATTGCGTGTGTGTATATCCTCTTGTATGTATAGTTATACACACATGTGTATGCAAATGTATGTGGAGGCCAGGGGACACCCTCATGCTGTCACTTCAGGTGCTGTTTATCTTTTTTTTTTTTTATTTTTGAGGCAGGGTCTCTCACTTTCCTTTAGCTCCCCATATAGCCTAGGTTGTCTGGCTAGCAACCTAGAGACCTCCTGTCTCTGCTTCCCCAGCACTGGTGTTACAAAGGAGGTTCTTGTCCGGTCTTTCATTTTGTGGTTTCTGGGGACTGAGCTCAGGTCCTGCAACTTGTACTACATACATTTTATGATTGAGCTATTTTCCCAGTCCCATCTCTCTCAAAAACTTAAAACTTTAACTAAAATACACTTCTTGGGAGGGGTATATTATTCCAGGATATCTTGATTCTGTTTTTTTTCCTAATTTAAAGAATTCTAAATTGTGTTATAATTTTTATTCTACCTTTTCAGAATTACATTTTAGTTACATTGAATCTTATTCAGCATCTTTTAGTTTCATATCTTCTTTGCTTATTGCAGACAGGGTTACACTCTGTGGCCTAGACTAATCTGGAATTTGTGGCAATCCTTCTGCCTCAGACTCCTGAGTGCTGGGATTGCAGAAGTGTGCCACCTTTCTTAACCTGCTGTTGTTCTTACAGGTGATGGTTACATAGGTGTTGGTTTTATGTTTGTGTTAGTTCTGAGTTTCTGTTGGTTTGAAATCTTTAGTTTCTGCTGCACTTGCATGCTCGCTTTCCCTCTTCCCTTCCTCCCTCCTCTTTTCCCTTCCTCTCTCATTCCTTCTTGCCTTCTCTTACTTTTTCATCTGAGTTTTGATTAACAGAAAGTGAGGTAAAGTACTGAATACATATATTGCATTCATATATGGCTCTTGAAAGGGCTACTCTCCAAAAGGATTTTAACTTGAAGTGTCTATTTTGCAAGCTCTCTTACAAATGCTGACCTGCAAAAATTGATGCATGTATAATAGATTATTTTATGTAACTGAGTTGTTAATGTTTCCTGTGCTTAGACTGACTATAACTTTTGAGGATAGTATTGTTTGATTTGCCAAGGTTTTATGTTAAAAGAAATAGCATGCTTACTGGATGATTAACCCATCTTCCCCGGCGTTCTCTTTCAGTTCCAAGTAGATTTCATTTTTTTTTTTTTTAAAAAGAACAGCTTTGGTTTGTAAACAAATATCAAAGACAGTGTAGAGTTCCTGTTTTTCTTGCACCAAGTTTCTCCTTTTATCATAACAAGAAGGTATGTTTGTAGCCATGTGATATGTTCATATTGTTAACTGAAGGCTGTATGTTACTCTTTTCTGTTCTATGATACCATTTGAGTTCTAGTAATGTTTAGTTGTCTTTTCTTCTTAGACAGCTTCTAACTGAAATGGTTTCTGGATTTTTCTTTGTTTTTTGACCTTCAGAGATCTTTCCCTAACATTTTTTTTTTGATAAGGAGTTTTTAGATAATTTTATTCTTAAAAAAATGGTTATTTTTTGCTATGAAGGAATAAGCATACAAAGTAGGGATCTCTGTGCATAAATATTAGGTAGAAATGTTTGCTGCGATTATGGACTAGAAGACAGGAAGATTTTTGTCTCATTTTAAAAAGCGATAAAGCTTAGACAAATGAAAAATGAAATTTGCCACAATATAAACTTCTGAGTACTCTCTATATTATATAGAAATGTAAGTATTTGGGAATGATGAAAAATTAAATTTCTTTCAAGATCTTGATTATATAATGTTGAAATAGGAGCAGCAGGGCTTCGTCCCCAGCACCCCGGCCGCCTGGTGGCTTATGCCCCGAAATAACAACACACAAACTGTATTCATTTAAACACTGCTTGCCCATTATATCTAGCCTCTTCTCGGCTAACTCTTGCACCTGGACTAGCCCATTTCTAATAATGTGTGTAAGCACCCCAAGGTGCGCTT
>NW_026071160.1:0-2877 GCF_014885135.2 Alexandromys fortis
TTTACACACATACACAGTTATTTTTTGTTTTACTTTTTTTTTTGAGACATGATTTCTCTGCATCTTTGGAGCCTGTCCTGGAAATAGTTCTTGTAGACCAGTTTGGCCTCAAACTCTCAAAGATCAATCTGCCTGCCTCTGCCTCCCAATGGCTGGATTAATGGTGTTCACTACTACTGCCCAACTAATACACATGCTTGTCATAAACCATACTTCAACTTGATTATGAATGAAATTTCTGCAACCTTCTATTTTTTCCTTTATGAAGAAGTAGACACTTTTATTTGTTCAGTCTGATCCTATTAGTCTCCACCTTATATGATGGATAATGTCAAAATCAGTAAGTTCTATCACATATGAAATTATGCCTATCTGCAAATGTTTAAAGAAAATATTTTAATACTTTTTATGAAAATAAATTTTCCTTACAGAAGATATCAATATGATTTTTTGGTAAATAGGAGAAATTATTCTAATCTATTTTCTCAAGGTATACATTGATTATTAGTTTAATATGTTTGGAAAGTAATGCCAGCAAAGTGTTTCACGAAAAAGTTTGAACAAAATGGTCTCCAATTTACAACAAAAGAAGGTGTTGAAGCAATCATTATGTTTTACCTGCTTGAGATTGGTTAATAATGATAATTAGAGAAGAAAAATACTCGGGGCTTAGGTGGCTTTTTATTACAAACATATTCCTGAAGACTTTCTAGAAACATGCATAAAATTTGCTATAGTTATGTCAGGGATGAGATTACTTTAAGCTTTAGTTTACAAGTTTCTTAAAATAGTATACTAATATGAGATTGGTATTGAAGAAAATCTTAAAAGAAAAATTAGAATGAGACTTTAGAAGAGTTTATTTTTATATCCAATGATTACAAAATATTATGAAATATTTTATGTAACTATCTACAAGTGGTTCATTTTTGAATAAATTTTTGCTAGCAAAATATAACAGCACTTTAATGGCTCTATTTTTTATTTAACATGTAGAGGAGGGTCATAAAAATGATAGAGGAGGGTCATATATCTAGTGGTTAATAAAGAAACTGCCTTGGCCCTTTTGATAGGAAAGCAGCTTAGATAGGTGGAGTAGACAGAACAGAACACCATGATTCTCCTACCCAACACAGACACAGGTTAAGATCTTCCCTGGTAAGCCACATCATGGGCTGCACACATTGTTAGAAATGGGTTAAAGCAGTATGTGACAGTTAGCCAGTAAGGAGCTGGAACTGATGGGCCAGGCAGTGTTTAAAAGAATACAGTTTCCGTGTAATTATTTTGGATAAAGCTAGCTGGTGGCCGGGAGCTGGGTGGCAGGACGCAGCCAGCCGCTTCATCTACAAACATGTAATTCTGTTTCTGTAAAATACCATTTCCAATAAAGAATGAGAAACAATCTTTTTTCGTAATTTAATATATATCTTCTAGAAATTAGGAACTATAGCAAAGATAAAATAAATTAACAAGATTGCATAAAAATATAATTGGAAATAAAAACAGATGTAGGGATTATCTTATATTAGTGAATTGATTGTTTTAGGTAGGTTCTTCTCCATGATTCATGACTTCACTAGCCCAGAGCAATTGGTTATCTTTCTAGGATCAGTCATAATTTTCCTTTTGTTAGGTGAGCTTTAGGGAGCTTTTGGTTTCCACCACATATGTGCTCCACTCCTGAATATTATGATTATCCTGCCATGTTGTTTGTTGTTCTAATAACCACAGATACATATAGTTCTTAGCCCTCATTAAAGAATCTTCAGATATAGAACATTACTGAAAATCACAACTACTCAATTCACAGAGCTCTGTAGCCCTGTCCCAGAGTCCATTCTTACAAATCACTCTCATACCTAATCATGGGATATTGGTAAAGAGGGGTCAGACATAATTTAAGATTCAAAGATCATGAAGATTTTTTTTTTTTTTGAGACAAGGTTTCTCTGTAGCTTTTGTAGCCTGTTTTGGAACTAGCTCTTATAGAGCAGTCTGGCCTCAAACTCACAGAGATCTGCCTGCTTCTGCCTCCCAAGTCCTGGGATTAAAGATGTGCATCACCACCGCCTGATGAGATTGTTTTTTTTCTAGTAAATTCAGAAGCTACAACCTGGAAATCTTATTTTTGACTGTGCAAACATGAGTTGAACAAGGACAACACCAACAGACATGCCAAAGTAGATGTAAAAATCTCAAGGATGCTTCAAAACTATGCAAAAAATTGAAAGCAATTTAAGAAGCCTGAACATGGGAGAAATAATCTTCCACAGGGAATACCACACCAAGTGGTAACAAATGCCAAATGGTCAATTCTGAAAACATGTATATAAGCATATGTGTACACGTACACAATCTGTACATATTTGTGTGTGTATGTGTGTGTGTGTGTGTGTGTAAGAGCAATTAATAAAAACAGAGGTCATGGATTTGAAAGGAAAAAGTTTATATATGAATGGAGAAATTCTTAATTATAATACATTTTCAAAAATATTATAAAAATACAACTATTCAAACTAAACTAGCATAGATAGATATGTAGTCAACATTTACTCTCTCTTGTTTTATTAAAGAAACCCCTGTCTTCATGTATCTGTGCCATTTATTTTCTAGTCCATATTCAGAGGATTGTTTATTCTTGGTCTTGATTTCCGTTAAAAATTAATATGTGTATTTACTTTATGTTATCTTACAGATTTTCTTTCTTTGTTTCTTTTCTTTTTTTTTTTTCTCTTTTTATTTATTTATTTATTAAAGATTTCTGCCTCCTCCCCACCACCTCTTCCCATTTCCCTCCCCTTCCTTTGATAAGTCCCCCTCCCTAATCGGCTCAAAGAGCAATCAGGGCTCCCTGTTCTGTGGGAAGTCCAAGGA
>NW_026071161.1:0-2932 GCF_014885135.2 Alexandromys fortis
TATCTAGTTTTCAACTCCATCAAAGACCCCAGAAGGATATAATATTACCTAAGTAAACAAGAAGTGCATTGTAAGCAGCTTCCAAAGTTCTAGAAATGACAGCGACATCTCGCTGCCTGAACAGTCACCCAAAGTTGTTCTGTAACATTGGGGCATCCCTCTTAAGCCTATATATAGGCCAGTAGGTTCTGGCAGACATTTCAGTGAAGCAGGAAATTTGAAGATCTGCTCTACCTTGTACTGACGAAGTTTGTCAGTTGCTTTCTTCTGTGTCCTATGAATGTCTGGCAGTTTCTTCTGTGAAGCATGAACCATGAAGAACCATCTTATCTTTTGGAAAGTTCAGCAGTCACTTTTCTGTGAGTGCGGCATGTCCAGTTCATACAGCATACCATCAAGCTGTACAGACAAGGGCAGTTTCTTGCCCAAAAAGCTAGCCTTGTCACAGTGGGAGTGGGAATGTCTCTTACCCTTTTCCCTGTTCTTGAGGCCCTTTTCCTCCTATTTAATTGCCTTTCCCTGCCTTTATATAAGGTTGTGTGCCTAGTCTTATTGTATCTTGTTACACTGTGTTTGTTTGATCTTCCTTGAAGGCCTGCTCTTTTCTGAAGGCATGTGTTGATGGAGGCTTATCGTTTCCAGACCACCCAGACCTGAAATAATCACTCAGAAACTATATTAATTACAACACTGCTTGAGATGCCATATAGCTGCCATAGCAGACATATGCCAGAACCTTGAAGGTGGAGCTATGACCTCATGGTGATGCACAGATTAGTAGAGATCAATAAATAGGTTGATTCTAGATGTAAGATTTAGCTAGAAATATGCATAAGCTAATAAGCCAAGAAGTGTAGCAATTTAATAAAATACTAGCTGGGCTGCGATGGTACATGTCTTTAATCCCAGCACTCGGGAGGCAGAAGGAGGAGGATCTCTGTGAGTCTGGTCTATAAGAGTTAGTTCAGGCGAGGTACCAAAGCTACCGAGAAACCTTGTCTTGAAAAAAAAACAAACAAAAACAAAATAAAAAACTTCATCCAACAAAAAGCAGGAAGCAATTTGGAGAGAAGTATTCCCAAATTTCCAAATATTGTTTACAGATGTTTGTTTACATTTAAAGGGGGATATGCTATAGGGATGAAGACTTTGTATTGGAATGGATTTTGGTCTATTGATACAAATTTAAGGTCAATTTCGTTATATGTATATTTCTACTCTTGACTAATGAATCATATTTGTGCTGCTTATTAAAATGTATAATTAAGAAATATAGATAATAGATGGCCATCTATAATAGTCAAGCTTGTAGTCATGTTAGTTAGGTTTTCTAGATGCACAGAAGTATACTTCAGATGGATAGATATTCTTCAGATCTTTCAAAGACTAACAGAATAAGGCATTTAAAATGTTTTCAGAACTTAGGACTTTTCATGACAATGAGACACATCTGCTCCTGGCAGCACCAATCTACTTCAAGAGGATCATGGGCATTGAAAAGCTCCTTATGGAGTTTGCTAGCCATTTGGGCAAGAAACTGCTCTTACCTGAACTATATGCTATATAAACTGGACATGCAGGACCCACAAAAAAATTTCTGTTGTACTTGCCTAAGGGTGAGACAGTTCTTCGGGGTACCTGCTTCAAGAAAGAGTCTGTCAGACATTCTGCAGGACACAGAAAAAAGTGACTGATAAGCTGTCAATATAGGTGGAACTGTCTTTGAAATTTATTGCATGAAAAAGTCTTCCTGGATACTATGGTCCATGGGAAACACTGAGACAAGACTCACACAGGGCAACAAAAGGTATTTGTAACACAAAGGATGTACTAGGGGCTGTGGAGCCAGGCCAGGAATAGCCCAGCGGGAGTTCATGGCTAGTGAGGGTTACTTGCTAACCCCCTGGCTCTAGGCAGGCATGAATTTCTACCACAGATCCCCCTTCCCCTATACAAAATTTAGTTATTGTGAATGTTATGTAGCCTCATAGTATATGAATCCTTTTTTCTATATATCTTAAGACTTACAATCTTAAGTAGACCAAAACACATTTTGAACCAAGTAAATGTTATTATTGATGGGACAAGAGCAACACCTGTTACAATGAGAGCTCTACTAAGGTGATTCATAGGGTTGGATGAAGCTATGGTATCTACGAGACTTTCCATAATATCTATTTCTGTCTTATCAGTAACTTTTTTGATAAAAGTCTCCATTTTTTATTTATGTAAATCATAGACAATTTTGAGAAGAATTAGGGGGACTCATCAAATGTATCTTAACCTTATCCCAACCATACTTGCTTTCAATAAATCTTAAGGGTGTAATACATTAAGAAGAAACATTTCAATCACATTTTAATTTTATCTGCTCCTTCAAAATTTTTAACTGGTCCCCTAACAATATAACAGCTTGCTTTAACTCAGCTAATTTATTCATTATCTCATTATCAGCCTTATTTTGTTTAGTCCATAGTCATCTGAAAAGCTAGGGAAAAAGCAGGAGACTAAAAGAATAAAGAGAGAAAAAATAGATTAAAGGTATATAAAAAGTTATAAAAGGTCAGAAGGAGAATGATGAACTATGTTTGCTGTGGTTTCTCATACATGCAAATATTGAATATGCTTGTCTCGTTGAAAAGTTTGTCTGTGTAAGTTTTCTTGCAAGCATGGAGCTGAGACAGAAATCGTCTGACTATTTTTGCTGTCTCTGTCATCCATCACTGCTGTGGCCACATTTACAGGGCTGACTTCAGAAATTTATCACTGAGCTCTGGTTACTGAATTTGGGTTAGCAAAAGTTCAGATGACTTTTTGGTATCAATAATGTTAAAACTGCTATATGCTGTTTTTTTTTTTTAAATTAAAACCTGGCTCTAGAATTGGATTATGGCTCTTTCTTTGTTAGACCCATGTTTTATTTACTTAAAAT
>NW_026071162.1:0-2898 GCF_014885135.2 Alexandromys fortis
GGGTTTCTCTGTGTAGCCCTGGCTGTCTTGGAGCTTGCTCTGTAGCCCAGGCCGACCTCCAACTCAGAGGTCTGCTTGCCTCTGAGTGCTAGGACTAAAGGCATGTGCTACCACCTCTTGGCATGACCTCTGTATGTAGAAGGACTTTGTCGCGCTCATTCAAGCATGAGCTGACATGAGATGGATCAGGGATGTCTGGACTTGAGCCTTGAGAGGGACCAAACAAGCCCAGGAGGCAAGACAAGGACCAGGGACAAGGGACTAGGCCAGCTAGGCCAGCAGGAGCCAGGCTACGCTTTGTGGCTCTGTACTGAGTCTCGGTCTCTGTTTGTAGCGCAAGGGCATCACAGTTCCTCCCTCACAGGGTGGATGGAGACTCCGTGAGATGACGAATGGTGACTTTAGCCCAGTGCCTGACTCATAAGGGGACCAGCTGCTAGAGGACTGTCGTCATAGCGACCCATCAGTCCCCAGCCAGCAGGCCTGAAGGCAGAGCTCCGTATCTCTGAGTCCCACACTATCATCCAGGCTCCAGCCAGCTGGGGGTCACCTGGGAGAGTTGAGTATAATGGGGCTCAGTCACGCCCAGGCTACCAAAGAATCCGGGTTACTAAGCCAGGGGAGTATGTTGGAGGTAGACAGTGGGAGTTGGGATGGCTAGTGTGTATCCTTCTATAGAACAGGAAGGGAGTCGAGTTAACTGTCAATCATGCTTTTGAGGTCAGGGGCAAACTTAATGCTTAATAAGTTTCTACATGAAAGAAAAAAAAGACTCTTATTTGTGCTACACAGTAGCAGGGCTGAGGGTGGAGGATGGGCCCAACGGGAAGTCAGACTGTGGCCCAATTCTAGGGCAAACAATGTTACATTGGGGCTGTCAGCGGTGGCTCAGGCTTCCTGCAGTGGGAGATTGCATTGCTGGAAGGATGTGGAAGGCTTAGCATGGTGCTATGCTTTTGTTTGTTATAGATGTCTGCTATTCAGAGAGGACTAGCAATGGGCTCAGAGGGGCAAATGCTGATTCTTCCTTGCCACAGAGGCAGGTGTGGGATGCCCTTTCTAATAGCATTTCAGGTGCATGGACCGAGTGTGTTGATTCTCTCCCTGTGTGGCAGGCTTTATGAACCCTGTTAGAGGTCACTGGATCTAGCAAATGAAAACATAGAAGTCCCAGTGTAATTTAAATCTCAAAGAGCAAAAGCCCTCCTTACAGTTCAGGTATAGCCTGCACTCGGTATGGAGTACGCTTTACTGAAAACACGTTCGGGCGTTTATTTGAAATACAGATTTAACTGGGCAGCCATATCTGATCTAGCAACTGGCTTCTTCCCTGCAAGTGTCTAGCAGGAGGCTACATTTCTCAGCATCCTCTGTGGCTAAGCAAGTTCACGGACATTTTGGCAGCAGAGGGAGGCAGAATCAAACTGCATTTTTTGGGGGGTATATGTGTGTGTAGTTGTCTTAAGAGGTGATCCCTTGTGTGGGCTTTCTATGTCTCCCCTTCCTGAACGAATCGATGCCTACACCCTGCTGTGCCTGGGGAGTGGCAGGCAGCAGGAGAAGGGCCTTCACCCCACAAATGACTCTGCAGGCACCTCGTCCTCAGGGCCATTAGGTGAGAAAGAAATAAACGCACTTTTTTTTTTTGAGACAGGGTCTCTCTCTCTATAGCCCTGGCTGTCTGGGAACTCTGCAGACCAGCCTGGCCTCAAACTCACAATGATCTACACTTGCCTCTGCCTCCCAAGTGACAGGATCAAAGGCTTGTGCCACTATGGCCTGGCTAACACATTTTCTTTGGCTCACTTTCCTTTTTGAGACGCGCCCCTGCTATGGAACCCAGACTGGCCTCAAACCCGTGACCCTCCTTCCTCAGCTTCCCTTTTGGGGCTTCTTGTGTTTGAAGTCTCTTTGCTGCTGTTAATCCTGACCTGACTCAGCCCAGACATAAATTCAGCCAGACCCCTGACCCTAGGCAGTGAGAGAGAGATGGGTTCCATTCTATCTGAGGGTGTGGCTTAAACACGAAGCACCCTAGCTATGGCCTCTCTGGACTATTCAAAAAGCAGTTCAGACCTTGGGGACAGGGTCAGGGCAGCACAGTCTGGGGCACCTGTCCTTGTACCCTCTTTTCATGTTGGGCATCAGAGAGTTATGTGGGCCCTCCATGAAGAAACGCCAAAGATTTCTCTCTGAACGTGTCCTGGATCAGGGGAATTTGTATTCTAGGAATCCAGGCCAACTGGGCACCAAGTTTGGGTCAGATATGACAAACTCCCTGCTGTCATGACCCAGGGTGTTCTGGAGGACGGTGGAGGCCAGGCAGAGGGGCCAAGACAGGAGGAGGCGTGGCCTCCAGATGGGGACGCACCTCTGTGATCTTCATCCGTAGGCGGTGGTTTTCCGACTGCAACCCTTCTAGGCGTGACGTGCTCGCCTGGTTTACGCTGGTGACGGAAGTGGAAGTCTTCGAATCTTCTTTCTTCTGGTTCTGTGTGAACTGGAATCGCCTGTTCTGAGTGGCTGCGTCGGGGTTTGTCCTCAGAGTGATGAGCTGAAGGCACAGAGGGGATTTGATGTGAGACTCCCGCCGCGTTCCTCTCTCCCCAACCACGCCCCTCCACCCGGACCCACTCCGGAACAACAGGGGCCCTGGGAAAGAGGCAGGCTGGGGCTCATGCTCCGCTCTGGCATAGCAGCTTCCGCTGAGAGCCTTAGAGTCCTTCTGGGACAGGACAGTCGGCCTCCTGACCCTGGCTCTATCACACAAGCCACCGCAGTCAGAGGCAGTTCACGGCCCTGGGTGGAGTCCCGCTGTGGAGTGGTTTTTTTTTTTTTTTTACAGGGGTGAGATGGAAAGTAAAGACTTCCACAACCATGGTGGATTTAGTGATCAGC
>NW_026071163.1:0-2938 GCF_014885135.2 Alexandromys fortis
ATTTATTATGTATACAATATTCTGTCTGTGTGTATGCCTGCAGGCCAGGAGAGGGCACCAGACCTCATTATAGATGGTTGTGAGCCACCATGTGGTTGCTGGGAATTGAACTCAGGACCTTTGAAAGAGCAGGCAATGCTCTTAACCTCTGAGCCATCTCTCCAGCCCCTCAGAGGTATTTTTTTAAGTGCATTCCTGGTCTAGCTACAGATTTTATAGCCTAGGTGGTAAGTCTAGTAGATCTGGATGTCTTTCTGAAAGTCACCTCAAGTCTCTGAAATGTAATTTTTTTTTGTCATTTTAAGACAATAATCACTTCTCTCTTGCCGTTGGTACAAAAAGCTGGAAAAGAATTGGGCCCCATCCTTGGCAAGCACCGTCAGTAATGTTGGCCGCTATTAAGTTAGGGCAGGGCTGAAGTCGTGTACACGGACAAATCAAATCTGGCGGCAGTAAGCCAGTCTCCACCCAAAACGCAGGAGAAGGCGGCCCAAGGTCATATCCCAACCTGGGAACACTTCGGGGGCGTCTAGAGGGCTGGCGATCACTCACAGTGCAGGTAGGATGGGAGGACTGCTCCGAGGCCACGCGCAGCCCGTTGTCCAACACGCTGACCTGGGTCTCCGGCACGCTCTGGAGCGCCTGGGCGAAGGTGGCGGTACCCCGCAAGGCGGGTGACCTCAGCAGGGCCGGCTAAGGAAGAAGACGACCCTGTAAGAACTGCTCTCCGAGCCTCTGACAGTGGGACCCCGGCTCTCAGGCCCAAGCCAGAGAAGGCAGCCATCCCCGCCCTCCGCGGTGACCTTCCCACGGCCCTGACCCCGCGACCTCTCCACTCGGCGCGGCCACTACTGACAGCCTGCTCCTCGTCTGCGTGCGGAAGCCCTGAGCCTCGCAGAGCAGCGTTCTCGCCGCCAGCTCACCGTGCGGCCGGAGCGAAGGAGCACTTGCGTCCCGGAGCAAGCAGCCCGGCAGACTGCGGACGCCGCCATCTTCTACTTCCTGCCGGCGTAAAGCCGCGTCACGCATGCGCAGAACTGAGAAGGCGGAGTCTGAGGCGGAGACGCAGGCGCCGTACGGAAGACTTGGCGCTCGATCGCCCCCTGATGGGCATCGGGTCTATTCGCAAGAATTAACGTTTGTTTTTTTCCTTGGTTCTAAGCCATTGATAGACTCTGCTCAGCCGGCTGTCCATCAACCTGCTGCTGGCCCTTCTGCTGTCCCGGTCATGCCTTCTTCCACCTGAGGGAGGCGCTGTGCACTGTTTCTCTCCAGCTGCGGGAGCGCGGTGTGCACTTCACGCCAGCAGCAGCAGCAGCACTGCCTGGGCCTGGAGGGCAGGGTGCACAAACCCGGGAATTGGCTGAAGCGAAGCACCAGCCTGCCAGTGATTCCCCAGCAACAAGGTGGCCACTGAAGTTAGTTTGAAAGAATAAAATGTCTAAATGGTTGACCTGAAAAACGTTTTAATAGTATATTGCCAAAGCAATATTGAATATCAGCACTTGGGAAATGGAGGCACAGAAGTAGCATTCTGCCCTGTGTAAGGAGTTCAAAACTAGCCTGGGTTGTGTAAGACAGTGTCTCCAAAGTGCGGGGTGTGGGGGGGGGTGTATGAAAAACGGAACATGTAAAGGTTAATTTGTGAAACAGGATTTCTTTGTTTGGCAAACCAAAAACTAATCCCCCCCCTCTCTCTTTTTTTTTTTTTTTTTAATGAAAATGATTTCCCTACATTTGTGATCTTTTCAAAACGTTTTTAAAAAATTTATCTGGGCAACCTGGTGTACAAAGTGAATTCCAGAACAGCAAGTGCTGTCACAAAGAGAAACCCTGTCTTAAAAAACAAAAATTAAAACAAAAGAAACTTATCTGAAATCAGACAAAAGATGCTTAGTGTGTATAGATTGAGAATTTGTGTACCAAAATTAGGCTTTAGAGAGGAAATAAAGTGAAACAAAATCTTTTAAGTTGCTGAGTTGCTGGATATGGTGGTAAATGCCTTTAATTCCAGGATTCAAGAGGCAAGGGCAGATAGATCGTTTGCCTTCCAGACTAGCCTGGTATGTACAGTGAGCCAGGTCTATATAGTGAGAGCCTGTCTCAACTAACACACAAAACAAACCTGCTTTCTTTTCTTTGAAAAACAGGGTGTCCTGTAGACAAGGATGACCTTGAACTTCCGAACTCCTACACCCCCCCCCCATACTAAGATTTCTGTGGTGCTAGAAGAAAAGTCAGCGTCTCCGGAGTGCTAGGCAAGCACCACTACTGAGCTATGTCCTCGGCCCTCTATCAGCTTTTTGTCGATGTTAATTTTTAATTTAAAATTGTTTTTTATTGGCCGGGTGATGGTGGTGCACGCCTTTAATCCCAGCACTCGGGAGGCAGAGGCAGTCGGATCTCTGTGAGTTCAAGACCAGCCTGGTCTACAGAGCTAGTTCCAGGACAGGCTCCAAAGCCACAGAGAAACACTGTCTCGAAAAACCAAAAAAAAAAAAAAAAAAAAATTGTTTTTTATTATCTGTTACTTGTATATGTGCATATGATGTGGGGAGGGGCATGTCCCTACACGTGTTCAAAGGTCAGAGGACAACTTTGGGGCATCAGTTCTCTCTCTCCTTCCACCCTTACATAGATTCCAGGGATCAAATGCGGGTCACCAGGCTTGTACAAAAGTGCTGAGTCACTTATAGAGCAGCCTTATGTTTACAGAACCGGTGAGCAGACGGTACAGAGATCCACCATGCACTCCCACAAGCACAAGGGAGCAGCTCCCTTTTTATTATTGACATCTTACATTGGTATAGGTCATCTATTATTATTAATGGGCCATTATTGGTTCATCATTAACTAAAGTCCACAGTTTGCACAGATTTCCTTGAGTTGTGTTTTTTTTTTTTTAAGCTAATGTCATTTTTCTGTTTCAGGACAGTAC
>NW_026071164.1:0-2930 GCF_014885135.2 Alexandromys fortis
AAGTAATGACAGCATCTGCACATGTGTATTTCCATTTTAAATCTATTCTATTTTTTGTTTTTTTTTTAGTTTGTTTGAGACAGGGGTTGGCTGTGTAGCTCTGGCTGTCCTGGAACTTGTTTTGTAGACCAGGCTGTCCTCGAGCTCTCAGAGATCCCCCTGCCTCAGCCTCTCAAGTACTTGGATTAAAGGTGTACACCACAATCCCCAGTTTATTTAGCTTTTTATTTATATGTATGTGCATGTCAGTGTGTGTGTGTGGGGGGGAGGAGGGTAATGGTGTTTAAGTAAATAGGTAGATGTTCCACAGAGTTCAGGATAAAGTGTCATATCCTCTGAAGCAAATTTTCTCTTTGAAAGGTCTGTTTTATTTTTTAAATTGTGCGTGTATCTGCGAATGAGCATGCCATGTGAATGGAGCATTCAATGATGGCAGAAGAGAGGGTTAGATTCCCTGGAACTAGAGCTATCGAAAATTCTACTCTGCCCAGAGTGGATTCTAGGAACTGAATGCAGGTCCCTCTGCAAAAGCAGCACTTCCTGTTAGCCGCCGAGTCCTCTCTCCAGTTCCTGTAATGACTTTTCAGTTCCTACCATGGACCATTCTTGGATAAAGTCATGGCATTCCACCAATATGTGTGTAGAAATGACACATGTCAATGCCCTTCTTTTCTCCAGATATTGAAGAAGTACGTAATCTGTACCCAGAACCACCTAAGCATCCACATATCACTCTCTCTGTATACAGAGTATCCTCTAGGGTAGGAAACAGACTGATGAGCCTCTCTAAGGCTGCCTATGTCATTCATGAGCACAAGGTAGACAATATCCCTAATATAAACTGAAAACACAGTATTAAGGAATACAATCTCCATAGCGGTTTAATTGAGCTGTTTTCTTATGGCTTTTAGAAAGAACTTGGAGAAAATTTAACCCTGTATATGATAATCCCTTGTGCAACACACACTGAAAGGAACTCTTTTACAGAATTTACCAAGTCAACATCTTCAAGAGTCAATATCAGCACATCTGGAATATACCATTTGGATATGTTCACAGTGAAGATAATTGCTGTAGAAGAAACTGAAAACTGCCAGTCAGGGTACTAGTCTTTCCCGCTGCTGTTAAGTGAGCCCAGTAACAACTCATCTAATGTAAAGTCCATGTAGCCTGTCAGCTACAGTTGCTCTTCTCTACATGGAAGATGGATACATGCTACATAAAAATCTGTGATTCAATCAACCTATGTATTCGCCTACGCATTACTGGAAACTCTGTGTAGATTCTACATAGTCAAATTATATATATATTTTTTCAGTATTCCTAAACATCTCAAACCCCCACAGCTTTCAGAACCTCAGACACAGCCAACTACCTTTTTTACAGGAAAACGATGACTGAGCTAGAAACATCCTGGATGCATGCACCCCACTGCCTGCCACCTACACACACACACACACACACACACACACACACACACATACACACACACCACACACATGTCTCCACAACAGGGAGTGACATAGCTAACCGTCTTACAAAAATATTTTTTATGCATTTTAAAAATTCATTAACAACACGCCAAATGTTGAGTCAAATTTTTAACCCCGGCTTTTGAATATGACATGTCTGTATTTCATTCCCTGATTATACTGATAACCATAGAAGAACCTTTATGAGAAATCACGAGAAGCAGGAGGAAGAAAGGTTGTTACATGCCATTTCCACCTCCTGAGTCATTCCACTCTGTGGCACAGCTAACATCACATGACCTAAAATCATTTAAAATGTGAACACTTTCCACAAGATGAACTATTCTAAATGTCTACCACCCTTTCTTCACAAATAAGGAAAATCAATTTCTCCCAACCATTAATGAGTTTTCATGTTCTGCTCATATGGGGGAGGGCGAGTCAAACGCTGTCGCTAGGAGTCTATTAAACACATTACATCAATCTTCACTCGTGGGAGAGAAGTGACTTACATACCATTCGGAAAGGTTAAAACAAAAGCACACAGAATCCCAACATCCCCGCGGGAGCGATGGTTCCAAAGGCCTTGGGTTCAGGATGCTGGAGTGCCTCTTAAGCTGTGCCCAGGGGGCTCAGTCGCTGGCTCCGGCAGAGCCTCTGCCATGTTAATCGGCTTCGTTACCTCTCTATGATTTGTTCAGCGCATTAAGCATCAGTATTCCCCTTGTGAGGAGAAGGCCCATCCCTCACTCTGAAAGCTTTATCTTCCCAAGTCAAACAAATCCAGCCACCGACACGAATGCCCGAGAAGCCGAGGAAACGTGAAAATACAGCATGGCACAGCCAGGGATCATTTTGGCATAGGGAGATTTTTTTTTTTTAATGCAGCACAACCAGAATTAAAGCATCCGAACCTTTGGGGTTTGAATACAAGATTACAAAGCACATCTTAATTCAAATGCCATCATTTGGCAGGATAATGATTCACCAAGGCGACAAAAATAGAATCATGCTTGCTTACCTGAAATAAAGGGAATGGTAATCATAGCACAGAATCCATGTGCGTGATGAATCTAGCAGTCTCCAATGCGGGTCTCTAGAATTCAGCCTACAGCAGAAAGTAAAATCTCACATGTGTAATGTCCTTACTAAAAAAGAAGAGCCAAGACAGGACACTCACTGCATCCTCTCCGCTTCTGCCTTAGCTTTCTGTTCTGACACTCACTCACTCGATGGTACCCACTGTCTGTTAGAAAACAGCGTGCTAAATTAAAATAAATAAATAAATAAATCTAAGGGAGCCGCTTGCGGGACAGCTCCATCTCCTGGTCGTAAGTGGAATCACTGTAATTCAAGTTTTTTTTTTTTTTTTTTTTTTTTTTGACAGAACAGCTTTCAACAAATAAGATTAAGTGGTATATATCGTTCAGAATTCTAATGTATTTGACTTCAACTACC
>NW_026071165.1:0-2931 GCF_014885135.2 Alexandromys fortis
TAGACTCACTAAACAAAAGGGCAGGTAAAGGGAGGAGAGGCTATACATAGCCAAAACATCCAACCCAAAGGCACCTGCAAGTCCAGACCCTCCAGGACTCCCTAGTGGTTGTTCTGCTGAGTCAGAAATGGGAAGCGGATGGAAGAACAGACAGATAGTGAGACAGGCAGGAAGGGAGACACAAAGACAGAGATAGAAAAAATAGGAGAGGAGAGAAAGATAAGCAGAGATAGAGAGACAAGAAAAGAAACAAGCAGAAAGGGAGAGACAAAGAGCGAGAGACAGAGAGACAGGGAGACAGAGAGAGAGAGAGAGAGAGAGAGAAAGGAGACAGTGAGTTATCTGTCTCCAGGTCTGATACAGTGCAGAAAACATGACTGCAAACCTCCCTGGTTCCTTTGCCATGGCTGTCCTTAGGGTCAGAGGCCAGGAAACAGATGCGGCAGGCTACCATGATGTGGTAGAGAGTTCTTCAGACCTTAGAGGGTAGGGAAGAGATAAAGATGGGGAGACAGAAGAAGATACAAAGTCAGAGTCAGGAAAAAAGGAAGAGGAGAGTTCTTTAGCCTTAACTGTCGTAGGGATCACTTGCAAAGCCTTAAAGAATGCTGTCCCTTTGTTCACGTGATTGTGGCAGCTCCCACAGCATCCAGGAGCCCAAGGGCCTCATCCCGGGGCCAAAGGAATGATCCATCCTCCATGGCCTTCCAGGTAATGCCCCAAGCCACCCTAGCCTCATCCCTATAGCAGCAGTGACCATAACAACACACCTAAGACCCACAGACCACTGGCTAATTCACACCTGTCCTGGAGGCTCTGCTCTCTTACCCCAAGTATCTGGAGTTAGCTAGCCAGCTCTACAACTTCCAAAGCTTACAAGGAAATCAAAAGGCTGACTGTGTGCCAATTACAAGCGTCTCTGTGTCTCGGGAGCATCTTTGAGAACACCTCCCTGATGGCTGCGCGTACACTGCTTCACTCCAGTACACGTCCAGGAAGAGGTAGCGAGCTCCATAAGAGTGCTAGTATGTCCAGCATGCCCAACACACATGAGAACTTATGTGCACAGTTCATACACAATCACATACATACACAAGTACAGTCTTACCATATATAACCATGCATATGTGTGCGTGCCCAACTTACACGTGTTTAGGTTATACATACACATGCATGCGCATAGGATCACATTGTGTACACAAGTGCACAGACACAATACCTTCACATACCCACGTGAGCTCAAGGTCATACTGACACATGTGGTATACGTACGTCCACCATTATTGTACCCAGACTTCAAGAGTGTCCAAGTGGTGAGAAATTAGTAAGTGCTTCTGTATTCATTGCTTGACAAGACCCCAGAAGCCACCAGCTATATGCAGTCAGGAAGCACTCCACCCCAACAGTGCCCTTTCCACGGATGCCAATCTAGTCTGTTCACTAGTGGGAGGTCACAGCACCTTGTGCCAGTAGGGAAGACAGCAGACCTAATCGATTCTTCACACTGCCTCTGCCCTCTTTCCTTACTTCTAAAGCATGGTGTTGATCAGGCAAGCTGGACCTTCCTCTCTGCAGCTGCTCGGCGGGCATACACCCTTCTCCCCACGGGCAGGATTGCTGTAGGTTCAGCTTCTCCCAGGTCCCTCCTCTGCAGCCTGCAGTACGGATGTGACTGGCTTCTACATGCCAGCCTCTGCCTCTGAGGCTAATTTTCAGGAGTATGCCAGTTCACTTTCCAGCTTGTTTTATGATGCGTCAACAGCCTCAGATCACAGCAGCCCAAACAGCCCAGTAAATATTTACACAAACCTGGGCTCCACTGGGATTCTCTTCTTTGTGGTTGATGAGCCTTCCAACTGTCTGGCTGGTGAACCTCTCCTCTGTCTGGTGAAAGGGCCTGTCTCCTGCGTGGCTCACTGTAAGCAGAGGAGGCTCAGATCTGTGTCAACGCTCACCTTGAAGCTCTTCGGCCCAAGGCTGTGGCTTCAGAAGCTCAGGGAAATCCATGGCTGACTTTAAGTTTGAAAACATGTTGGAGTGACCTGAGTTTTGATTCTCTGGAAACAATAACAAAAGGCCTTAGCAAAGTCATGCCCATTGTATGGTTATCATACATACATGTGCTGTACATGGAAGCACTGGAAACATTCTGGATCTGTGTTCTGTGTCTTCACTGGTTCTGGGACTCAGGATTGGGACTTCTGAGGCTCAGCACCCCATTCCTAAACATTTCTATATTACAGTGACTAGGAGATCACACCCCCATTGAGGGCCATGGTGAGAAGTGATGTGGGATTCCCCTCTGTATGCCATGAATATGTTGTATTACCATTGGTTATTAAAGAATTTGTTTTAGCCAATGGCTTAGTAGAGTAAAGCCAGGCAGGAAATCTGAACAGAAATATAAAGAGAAAGTAGGCAGAGTCAAAGAGACGCCTAAGGAAGAAGACATTGGAACTTCGGTAGGCCACAGCCTGGTGGTGATACACAGATTAATAGAAATGGGTTAATTTAGGATGTAAGAGCTAGCCAGGAATATGCATAAATTATTGGCCAAGCAGTATTATAATTAATATAGATTCTGTATGATAATTCGGGTCTGGGTGGCCGGGAAACGAAAGAGCAGTCTCCGCCTACAGAGAAGGCATTTGTGTCAAGATATGTGTGGTTAGTTCCATATGCATCATTAGCAGCTCAAGAGATCTAGGTTACCCAGACCTTTATCCCTAAATCAGAAAATAAAAATTCTAGTGTTGGCATCTGGCCACCACAGCACATATGGCTCTGCAGAGCATTTGTTGTACACAGGACAAGCATGTCTCTAGGATGGAGAACAGGTAGGTGTCACCGTGAGTCTGTCACAGATGTAGGATGGGCACTAGGTGTCATGGCATCCTCAGGCCTAGAAGTTCAGAGAGGTGGACATCACCC
>NW_026071166.1:0-2939 GCF_014885135.2 Alexandromys fortis
CCTGTCTCGAAAAATCAAAAAAAAACAAAAAAAACAAAAAAAAACCCAACAACAAAAAAAAAAAAACAACAACAACAAAAAAATCAGGTGTTCAAGGATGTGTAGATTGATATCTGGGTCTTCTATTCGGTTCCATTGGTCCTCCTGTCTGTTCTTATGCCAATACCAGGCTGTTTCCAGTACTGTAGCTCTGTTACAGTTTGAGGTCAGGGATTGTGATGCCTCCAGAAGTTCTTTTATTGTACAGGATTGTTTGGGCTATCCTGGTTTTTTTGCTTTTTCTATGAAGTTGAATACCGTTCTTTCAAAGTTTATTCTTATTTTATTTTTGAGACAGGGTCTCATTGTTCAGCCTTGGCTGACCTGGGGCTTGCTATGTAGTTGAGGCTGGCCTTGAACTCAGAGATCTGTTTGCTTCTGCCTCCCAAGTGCTGGAACTAAATGTAAGAGCCACACCATGCGGCCAAAGTTTACTTTCAACAGTAGGCAAATGCGAACGATCACATTTAAACTTCTGTTACTGCGTCTCTGCCATCCATTTTCTTCTTCACATTTCTCTTTGTTTTATTTGATGGCTTTTGTTGACTCTCTTAAAATTTAGTTCACATTTTTTTTGAAACACTGTAAGTAACAGAGGCAAGTCTCAAATTTATGATCCTCCTGCCTCAGTCCTTTTAGTACTGGAGTTACAGATATGTGCCACATACAGCTTTGAACTTTGATTTTCTGCACTATAATCCACACCAAGTTTTCTTTTCTTTTTTTAAAATATTTTTAAAATATTTATTTATTCATTATGAATACAGTATTCATTATTCATTATGAATACAGAAGAGGGCACCAGACCTCATTACAGATGGTTGTGAGCCACCATGTGGTTGCTGGGAATTGAACTCGGGATCTTTGGAAGAGCAGGCAATGCTCTTAACCTCTGAGCCATCTCTCCAGCCCCACACCAAGTTTTCTAATTACTACATTTCCATGAGCTAAGTTGCTCCTCAATTCATCATAAAATTAGTTATTGAAAATGTTCTCAGTCTCAGCAAAGTTGCCTCAAGCAGTTGCAAGCAGAAATGTTAGCAGAAATCTGAAGCTCCCTCTTCAATCCAGGTCGTCTCTTGAGTGGTGCGACTCATAAACACAGTCAGAGTCTGGGCTAATGTCTGGAGCTAGGCTGCAGTAGACCGTGCCTAGTCTTAGGGACGGTCAGAAGGACAGTTAGGAATTAACAGGGTGGCAATCCATCTGGCAATGACTCGTGTGTGGTGTTTGGTAAATGATTTATCCTGTTTCTTTGCCTATAAAATTAGGTTGGTATCCAGATGGCCTGTGACTCACACTCTGACAGGGCAGAGTGTTGACGAGAGACTGGCATGCAAACATCTGGGTTACGGGTCTGCCAGTGCGGTGATGCTCAGGGCTCTCTCCAGCGCAGTGTCTACAGGACGCTCTTCCGGGGCCTGTCACTTCCAACTTTTCTTCCAGAACTGTGCTTTAGAGGCCGGTGTTGACTTCTATTTCCTTAGTGCTATGGTCTGGATGCTTGTGTTCTGGTGCCCAACATGGGGCCCAGTCCACAGGTTTTGGGATCGGTCTACCAACCACTTGACACATTGGTCACTGACTCTCCTACCCGCGGCTCTAGCCGGCCCTCAGATACAGCAGGCTGGCCTCAAATTCACAAAGTTCTGCCTGTCTCTGCCTCCCAAGTGAGAGGATTAAAGGCATCTGCCACCACGGCTTGAACTCACAGAGATCTACCTCCCTCTGCCCACGTGGACAATTGCATCCACATAAAGCCTGAGAGAGCTTTGGAAGTAATTCTAGACAGAAAAGAATAGATTTAAGAATAACTTATTGATAGAGGCATTTTCTCAGGTGGGCTCTGTTTGCTAGAAGCAAATGCATCTCATTTAAGAGAGGCTTCCTGACTCAGCTTTAGCTGCAAAAACTTTGCAGCCCTTTTAAGAGGCTCTGCCACAAAACACTTAAATGGTGTTTATAAATAGCCTACAGCATGCTTCTTGGTGGCTGCACAGACCGTGAAACACCATCAAGTTTTGGCAATCAATATAGCTTTGGGCTGGGCGGTGGTGGCACACGCCCTTAATCCCAGCACTCGGGAGGCAGAGGCAGGTGGATCTCTGTGAGTTTGAGACCAGCTTGGTCTACAGAGCAAGTTCCAGGACAGGCTCCAAAGCCACAGAGAAACCCTGTCTCAAAAACAAAACAAAACAAAACAAAACAAAAACCAATTAAAAAAAATAGCCTTGCTATTGGTCCTTTAGCTCTTTATTAGACCAACCAGGTGTTTTAGACAGGCAAAGGATCACAGCTTCACAGAGTTAAACAAATGTAACATAAATGAATGCAACACATTTTGCATCATTAAAACAAATGTTCCACAGCATAAACAAATATAATACATCTTAAAATAATATATTCTACAACATAGCCCAACTTTTTTTACATAATATTTTTATCAATTATTTGAGAGTTTTACATCATGAACCCTGGCCACACTCATTTCCTAGTTCTCCCAGGTCTACACACCCCACCCTTGTGAGACTTCTTCTGATGGGGGTGGGAAGAAGAAAAAGAAAAAACAAAACAAGTCCAATTTGGGTTGCCCACATTCTCACTGGAGCATAGTCAAACTCTCAATGGTCAAACCCTTAAAAAAGCTGAGCCCTTCCCCACCCACACCCCCTGCCAGAAGCCATCAACTGTAGAGAGCTACACCTCAGCCTCCTTAATACACACTTTTTTTTTTAGATTTATTTATTATGTATACAACATTCTGCCTCCATGTATGCCCGCATGCCAGAGAAGGGCGCCAGATCTCATTACAGATGGTTGTGAGCCACCATGTGGTTGCTGGGAATTGAACTCAGGACCTCTGGAAGAGCAGCCAGTGCTCTTAACCACTGAGCCATCTT
>NW_026071167.1:0-3046 GCF_014885135.2 Alexandromys fortis
TGCATTCCACCACCCAGCTCCCGCCACTGGCTAGCTTTACCCGAAATAACAACACACAAACTGTATTCTTTTAAACACTGCTTGGCCCATTATATCTAGCCTCTTCTTGGCTAACTCTCGCACATGGACTAGCCCATTTCTAATAATCTGTGTATCACCCCAAAGTGCACTTACCAGGAAGATTCTAGCCTACGTCCATCCTGGTCTGAGCTTCATTGCGTCTGCTCCAGAGAACAGAGCTATCGAGTCTGAGCTCACTTCCTCTTCCTCCCAGCATTCTGTTCTGTTTACTCCACCCACCTATATTCTAACCTATAAAATGGGCCAAGGCAGTTTCTTTATTAGCCAATGATCTTCCTCCATCATTTCCCCCTTTTCTGTTTAAACAAAAAGGAAAGGCTTTAACTTTAACATAGCAAAATTGCATATAACGAAACAGTTATAAAAAAGAATTACAGTTACAATATTTACATCTACTTTATCTTTTATCATAACTAAGGAAAAATATAACTAACTATTCTTAAACTCCATCAAAGACTCCAGAAAGATACAATATTACCTAAGCAAACAAGAAATAAGCAACTTTCAAACTCTAGAAATGACAGAGACATCTTGCTGCCTTGACAGTCACCCAAAGTTTCTCTGTATCATTGGGGCATCCATCTTCAGCCTACAGGCCCATAGTATCCAGAGACATTTCCATGAAGCAGGAAATTTCAAAGGCAGTTCAGTCACTATCTGCTGTGTCCTGCAGAATGTCTCACAGACTTTCATAAGTCAGGAACCCCGAAAGACCATCTCACCTTTAGGCAAGTTCAGCAGTCCTCTCTCTGTGGGTTCTCTGTGTTCAGTTTATGCATCAGTCCAGGTAAGAGCAGTTTCTTGCCCAAATGGCTATCAAACTCCATAAGGTGCCTCTTCGATGCCCATCTTCCTCTCAAAGTAGATTGGTGCTGCCAGGAGCAGACATGTCTCATTGTCATGAAAAGCCCTAAGTTATTAAAACATTTTAAATGCCATATTCTATAATTTTGAAAAATATGAAGAATGCCTATCTAAAATATATCTATGTACATCTAGAAAATCTTAACTAACATGACTACAAGCTTGACTATTATTTATTATCCATTAACAACCTATATACATTACATTTTAAGTGAACTACACAATCACAATATCTTAATCAAGATCAGAAATACATATACATATAACAAAATTGACCTTAAATCTCTATCAATAAAGCAAAATCTATACTAATGCAAATTATTCATATCTATATCATATCCCCCTTTAAATGCAAAAAAAACATTTATAAACAATATATGGGAACATGGGCACAGTTATTTCTCTCCAAACTGCTTCCTGATAAATGGGGACGTCGTTAATTAGGTCTTTCATGGTATAACCTGTGTGCCAGGGTCATCTCAGTTGGCAGTTGAGTAAAGTAATTTTTTGAGGGTGTTCACAGCAACCTTTCAGGAGGGTGTGGCCCATCATATCATATTGGAATAGAAGCAATCCATAGTGTCTCATCCTCTGTGAAAACAAAAGAAGAAATTCCTTTCCAAAGCATCATATCCTTAGATCCAAATTCTGAAGTCAAGGTATTTTCAAAATATCTATGTTGGATTAGTTCAGTAGCATTTATAAACAAATATCTTTTATCATCTGTTGCTCCTTCCTCAGGCTTCAAACAATTCAAAGAGAGCATAATAGCACACAGTATCAAAATTCTCTGTTTATTTTCCATCTTTGTACGGCTTTATTTTAACTCTATTTTGTTTATTTTTACTTTTTGAGACAGGTTTTCTGTATATCTTTGTCCTGGAATAACTCTGAAGACCAGGCTGTCCTTGAACTCTCAGAGATCTACCTGTCTCTGCCTCCCAGGCATTGGGATTAAAGGCTTGTGCTACCACACCTTGAAGTCACAGAGGTCAATCTCCCTCTGCCTTCCAAGTGTTGGGATTAAAGGTGTGTCCTACCACACCCAACTACTTTCTTTCTTCCTTTTTTTTTGTTTTTTACTTTAAGAACTTTAACTTTTAGTCTGCATATATTTTCAACACAGTATAAATCATTTAGAGGTTTTCTTTGTTTTTGAATCTCTCTTTACTGTATCTCTCTCTCTTTCTGAACACATGAGCCTTTAAATTATGGAGCAATATGGGTAGGATTAAAGCCGTGGCTTTGGCAGCTAGATCCAGCCCATTCCTTAGCTTTCCAGCCTCATGGCAGATATACCGGTTGTAGCCATGTTTATTGCCACAAGTCTGTGGTGTTTCAAGGTCCCTGCCAGCAAGTAAGCTGCAGCATTATGTCCACAGACAACACTCAAGTCCTCTCTCTGTAGTTGGCCCTCCTGCCTCAAACAGTCGGAGTTTGCCCTGGCAGGACGGCCCAGAAAGCCGGCATTTTAAAATAACACAGTTTTTTTCCTGCTACTGCTGAAAACAAGCTTCAGTTGGCTTTTATCAGCACCATTTAAGTGTTTCATGGCAGGAACTCTTAAGAGCTGCAGGGTTTTGCAGCTGAAGCTGAGTCAGGAAGCCTCTCTTAGATGAGAGCGCTTGCTTGCCTCTAGCGAGCAGAGCAGACCCGAGAAATTGCTGCTACCAAGAAAACATGTTTTACTCTATTCTTTCCCAAGATTTCTCAGGCTTTCTGTGGATTCAGTTGTACACACGTTGGGCAGCCATTCTGTTGTGGGAGCTGTGGATTGCATTTTGCCACCCAGCTCCCGCCACCGGCTAGCTTTACCCGAAATAACAACACACAAACTGTATTCTTTTAAACACTGGCCCATTATATCTAGCCTCTTCTCGGCTAACTCTCGCACGTGGACTAGCCCATTTCTAATAATCTGTGTATCACTCCAAAGTGCACTTACCAGGAAGATTCTAGCCTACGTCCATCCTGGGTCAGAGCTTCATTGTGTGTGCCTCAGAGAGCAGAGCTATCGAGTCTGAGCTCACTTCCTCTTCCTCCCAGCATTCTGTTCTGTTTACTCCACCCACCTATATTCTAACCTATAAAATGGGCCAAG
>NW_026071168.1:0-2985 GCF_014885135.2 Alexandromys fortis
AGAGAGAGAGAGAGAGAGAGAGAGAGAGAGAGAGAGAGAGAGAGAGAGAGAGAGAGATCCAGGACAGCAATAAAAATAAATAAATAAATAAATGAAGAAGAAGCAAAACAAAACCCTTTCCTTTAACCATACCAATCATGTGTCACCAGAACCAAGCAGTTTTGCCCAGTCTCCAAGCATGAGGATGGGCTGTTTGTCCCCCACAGGGAGGTCCAGGGCCCTGTGGACTGCTGCAGGCTCAATAAGCCACACTGAAATGGCCTTCTTGGGTGGGCAGGGTGGTTTAGGAGAGCCCTGTGTTGTCATTAAAAAACAAAACCAAACCACAAAAAACTGCAGCAAAGAGAAGTGACATCATGCACAATGGCTCACATAGGAGATTATTGGAAGAGGGGAGAGAGAGAGGGGGCAGAGGGGCGGTGGGGAGGTAGAGACTTGGTCGTTGGGGACAAGAATGTAGGAAGAGAAATGGAGAGAGGGAGAGGGAGAGGAGGGGGAGGGGGAGAGGGAGGGAGAGACAGGAGGTGGGCAAAGCCCATCTTTTGAAGGGGAACACAGCAAATGTGTGCACGGGCTGTGCTCTTAGTGGCTGCAGCTGAGGACGGATCCTGTGAGGACCCCAAGGGCAGGCCAGTACAGACGCCCGAATATGAACACTCTGAAATGGTAAGGTCAGCACCCCATCTTCCCACGTGCTCAAGTCTCTTCCAGCTGAGGAAAAAACCAAAAGGAATTTGTGGTCAAGGCGGAATGTGGTGATGCACACTTTCAATTGCTCAGGAGGCAGAGGCAGGTGGATCTTGGGGAATTCCAGGTCAGTCAGAGATCCTTAGTGAGGAGAGGGGGCCGGAGCGATGGCTCAGCGGCTCAAGCACTGGCTGCTCTTCCAGAGGACTGGGGTTCGATTTCCAGTTCATATGGAGCTGTAACTCCAGCTCCAGGGCACCTGGCATCCTCCTGTCACCTCTGCATGCATGTGATGCACAGATACGAGGCAAAACACTCACACATAAAAGACAATCTTGTTTTGTTTTGTTTTGTTTTTTTAAAGTCAGGGTTTCTCTGTGTAGCCCTGGCTGTCTGTCCTGGAACTCTCTCTTTAGACCAGGCTGGTTTCAAACTCGGAGATCCGCCTGTCTTTGCCTCCCTAGTACTGGGATTAAAGGCATGCAAAACCACACCTGGCTAATATTTTTAATGAGATAATTTTTAATAAAAAAGAAATGCTCCTCTCAGGAACTTTCAGAGTATGGGCCAGGAATCTCAGGGGGTCCTCAAAGCGTCTCAGGAAATTTATGAAGCATTTTCCCCCCCGTTTCAACAGGGATGTAATGGAGTTCTCCACAAGCTACATGCGATGAGATTTTGTGACAGAGTGGACGCAGAGATAGGTCAGATGCCTCCCACAGCCTTAGTTACTGTCTGCTTCTCTCTCCTTGCAGCTGCCAGAGTTCCTGAGATGTCTGTGCCCCCTGCGCATCCTCACCAATGCTCCATTCCTGAGCTTCCTCCCACCGAGGCCCCTGAAACCCCTCAGTGTAGAGGGGAGACTTTGAGGGGAAATGGAGTCTCCATTTAATCTGCGTGTCTTCAGTTCTTTGCTCTACTTCCTCCAACCTAGCACCAAGCTCTGGTCTCACCCCTGCTCTCAGATCCATTCTTGTCCGTGTGGCTGCCTTGGCTCATGCCACTTTTACCTCCAGCCAGCAGCTTTCCCTCCCTGCGATCTGACCAGCCAGTCAGTGTTTCTTACCCGCATCCCTTTCCTGCTCACGCTCTGCCAGGGCCCTCCACTGACTCAGGAGGCATGCACAGCCACAGCCTGGCACAATTCACCTCTCTGGCCAGCCTCTGGGCTGCCACCTGTCTGCCCCCATGTTCCCTCTGTGTGCTAGCTCATCTGACCTTGTCTCCCCCTCAGGCACACAGTGTTCCCTGAATCGCTATCCCCAGGGGTTCTTTTTGGAGCTCCCTCACCCAGTCAAGCTTCCCTGACTGTCCACTGACTTGTTTAGGGACCTGTTTAAGTGGTCACATTTCATGTAGAATTGTCACTACCAGTTCTAGACTCCGAGTTCCTTGAGGGGGACTCCTTTAAGCTGCATTCCCAACATGTCTAGAACTGTGTGTGACACGTGGCTTGAAGAACGATAGCTTTAGCATAAGTAGTAAGGGGTAAACCGCAACCTCCATCACTCTGGAGTCTGAGGCAGAGGGGTTGCAAGTTCAAGGCCTGCCTGACCTACATTGTGAGTTCAAGACCAGCTTGGGCAGCTTACTAAAATCCTGTTTCAAAGCAAAAGATAAAAAAGCCTAAGGATGTGGTTCAGTGGTAGAGTACTTGTCTAGTATATAAAAGGGCCTGTGTTCACTTTCCAGTACCCCCACCAAAATAACAAAAAAAACATGGCGGTCCATGTGAGCTGACACGCAGCCTTCTCCACTCCTTCTTGCTGCCTTCTAATCCAGGGCAAGCAGAGCTGGAGTCTGCCTTGCCCCAGGGGACCCAGGGAATGGATGCCAAGAGCTCGCTGACACCAACTGCCTCCTGTAGTGTCGTCCTGATCAGGTTCCCAGAAGAACCTGGCTATAGTCCACACTGTTCCCATCAATGGCCAAGACATAAGGCCATCAAAACATAGGCACACAACTCAGTATGGCATTCTTCCCAGGCATTCTGGTCAGAGATGACCCTGCTGGGGACACCCAGACCAGTCAGGGCACTGGCCACAAAAGCAGTAGCAACACACACCACCCACCCAACTTGTCCCCATCCACCATTTATAGATAGCATCCCCTAAAGAGATAGTTTAGAGCCAGGTGGTGGTGGTGGCACACGCCTTTAGTCCCAGCACCTGGGAAGCAGAGGCAGATGGATCTCTGAGTTCCAGGACAGCTGGGGCTACACAGAGAAACCCTGTCTTGGAAAAAGGGGGAGAGAGAGAGAGAGAGAGAGAGAGAGAGAGAGAGAGAGAGAGAGAGAGA
>NW_026071169.1:0-2915 GCF_014885135.2 Alexandromys fortis
GGAGGGAGATTTGAAAAGACAAACACAATGAAAAGAGCCCAAAAGAAGGCAAAAGAATTAGAGATCCACTCACTCACACACTCAGGAATTCCATGAAAATATCAAACTGAAAGCTATAATAAATACCAATCCTCTGTGAGGTTCCCTGAGCTCTGAGGAGAGAGATTGATGCAGACATCCCACTTAAGGCTGTGTGTTTCAAAGTCTTCCAATCTTTGCATAATATCCCCCTTGTATTTGTTCCTACTTGTGGGAGGACAAAAATCCTGTGACGATGACTGAACAATGTTCCAACTGATCTATGAGCATAGCAAAATGCTACTAGTGGTCATTTTTTTCATTTTATTGCTTTATTGATTTTGTATGTTGTTTAATGTTTGTTTTTAGTTTTTAGTTTAGTTTAGTTTGTTTGTTTAGAGCAGTATTATTTGGTTTTACACTAGTTTCCTTTGCTATCAAATCTGATTCTTGGTCACTCAAGCATGCCTGGTATAGATTCTGTCTCATGGAGAGGCCCTTAAGCCAAGTCAGATATTGATTGGTTGCAAGTTTTGTGCCACTATTGCCCTAGAATATCCTGCCGGCTGTACAGATATGCTAGGTCACAGACTTTATGAATGGGTTTTTCCAGAGTACCACCCTGCATCAGAGATGCTAGAACATAAGGATCTCCTATATTCACTACATTTCATTTCTTTTAAAAAAAATTGGTATGAAAGTTTTATATATTTGCCAGATAGTTAACAATTTTATCCTGTTTTACCTATGTTCATATCAAAAACATACACTAAAAATTTAATATCAATTTTTTTGCATAGAGGATATTTAACTCCAGGTTTTCTCTTTAAATTTTTTGGTTTTATAAAAGAAAATGTGTCAAATTCACTAGATATGCCTTCTACATCCTTGCTCACTTACATTGTCCATAACATTTTTCTTACATCTCTTTCTCCTTTTCATATTTCTTTCCTTCCTCCTCTTTCTTTTCCTCTTCCTTCTTTGCACTTAGTCCACCTATGATTTCTAATATGTTCTATTTATGAAGTTTATTTTTGCTATTTTTATTGTCTCATTATGTGATTTTCCAAAAATCATCTTGTTATCCCTATTAATTATATTTTTATTTTCCATACTAAACTTTAGATCTTAAATTATTTTTTATTTTTAAGATACTTTATGGATAAATGCTCTTTTCATTTGATTTTAATGTAATTTAATTTAAAATACATGTATGAATAAAATTATACTTATATTATATCTATACAAGGTTTTAATGAAAATGTGTTCCAAATTTTAAAAAACAATTTACTGATGCTAAAATAGACAGGAGTAATGTATAAGCAATAGGTATTGATTTCGTATGAATAAGTCAAAAAATCTTTAAATTTTCTTTGAAAACTAGAGACAATAAAATATTTAGTCATGTTTCCCACACAAATTTGAAAATAATTCATACAGAAAGCAACCCTTGGAAATAACTGACATGCTAGGAACACTCACCAAATTTCATTCCTTTAAATGGTTACATTTCTTTACCAGAAATCTACTTTTATTTTCTTTTCAAAACTGTTCTACAAATTGCCATTTTATTTTCAGTCTCCTGTTTTTCACTATTTTTAACTTTGTTCATGTCTTTTGAGTCAATTTTTTTTAACAACTGAAACTTCAATCTCTTTCTACATCTCTTCTTCTATCACTTTCTGTTTCTCTTTCTCTTTCTCTCACAATACACTCACACATATCACATTCACACTCTGACATTCCTTTCAAATGTATTTTATTATTTGTGTGATTTGTTGAATTCTAAATTTAGTGTCATATTAATATATTCTAGATCAATCTGTCTTTTCTGGATATTCAAGGCACTATATGTATAAAAATTTAAATAAAATATTTTTGTTACCTAATTGATAGCTTGTGTTTTAACTTTTATGGCTTCCCAGTCAATAAAAATTTCCTACAAAAGTTGAACGTGAAGAATTTTTCTCTGTCATTCTTTTTTTTCAGATGTCTTCTATATCTCTTTCTAAGTTTTTATTTTATAAAGATTAGCAGTAAATGTATTTCAGCTAATATAGTCAATTAGAATGCATATATGTTTTCAGTTTTTCAAAGACAGAGTATAACATTTTAGTTTAGAACTAAGACATGTCATTTAAACAAAGTTTTGATGCCATTATCAAATTCATTAATAAACTATCTATCTACATTTATTGTTGCATGCATAAATACTGTGATCAAACCAGGATAATGATTGTATATATACAAACTTACACAGGCAAGCGATTCCAAACTTTAGGGTACTAATGTCTCAGAATTTGGAGAAGCATGATTAATGGCTTTTCAAATATTACTTTTCCGTATATTAATTTTAGAAAGGGTTTAGAGAAGGTAAGCCATTTCTGTCATTCAAAATTACACTGTAAGTTCTATTTCCAATACTCTATTACTTTCTCAGTGGTCAATATTTTCATAATCTCCAAGTTTTCAAAAACCATTATGAATAATATTTTTGTGAAGTGGTATCAAAGTGATACAAGTGGTTTCTAAGAAAGCAAAGCCTGCAGTTAATTTGAGACTGTCACTGGTAATTGCATTTTGTCATCTTGACTGCATTTTATTTGACTTCACACATTTTCATTTGAATAGCAACTGTTATAAGGCATATGGATATCTATAGTAATAACATATGTTACAGAATGACTCACCACTGTATGTTTAGGATTCAAACAATCACAAGATGTCATAATCATTGTGAATTGGGACAAGTTGAAAATTTTTATATAAATTAATTGATATAGTAGAAATCCAAAGATATGGACTTATGTATTTCAGTTAACATATGATCTATTCTTCTTTATGTAAATTTATACTTTGAGGAGAAATATTTTTAAAATATTATAAAATACAAAATT
>NW_026071170.1:0-2922 GCF_014885135.2 Alexandromys fortis
TTTCTTTCTTTCTTTCTTTCTTTCTTTCTTTCTTTCTTTCTTTCTTTCTTTCTTTCTTTCTTTCTTTCTTTCTTTCTTTCTTTCTTCATTGTCCCACAGGTAGTTCAATTGTTCATGTGTTTGTAGGCTTTCTGAGAGTAGTGCTATTGTTAAATTCTAACTTTATACCTTGGTGATCCAATAAGACATAGGGGGTTGCTCCAATTTTTTGTATCTGTGGAGGTTTGCTTTGTTACCAAGTATGTGGTCAATTTTAGAGAAGGTTCCATGAGATGCTGAGAAGAAAGTGTATTCTTTTGTGTTTGGCTGGAATGTTCTATAAATTTCTGCTTCATAGATTTGATTCATGACATCTGTTAGTCTGATTTTTTTTCTTTGTTAAGTTTCTGTCTGCTTTATCTGTCCATTGCTGATAGTGGAGTGTTGATGTCTCCTAATATTAGTGTGTGGGGTTTGATGTATGATTTACGTTTTAGTGATGTTTCTTTGCTCAAGATTGAGACTTCATCTTGAAGGATTGTTCCTGTCATGAGTATAATGTGTTCTTCTCCATTCCTTCTGATTGATTTTAATTTGAAATTTATTTTGTTAAATATTAGGAAAACTACACCAACTTGTTTCTTAGGTCCATTTGATTAGAGCATCTTTTCCCAAACCTTTACTTTTAGGTAATGTCTGCCTTTGAGGTTGAGGTATATTTCTTATATACAGCAGAGGGATGGATCCTGTTGTTGTATCATTTCTCTTAGCCTGCATCTTTTTATAGGTGAATTGAGTTCATTGATAGTAAGAGATATGAATGACCAGTGGTTGTTAATTCCTGTTATTTTTTGGTAGTAGTGCTTGTGTGTTTTTCTTCTTTGGGTTTTGCTGGTTTGATGTTTTATGTTGCCTGTGCTTTTGTGGTTCCAGTTAACTTCCTTGGGTTGTGGTTTTCTTTCTAGTGCTTTATCTAGGAATATCTTGTCTTCTCCATCAATGGTGATTGAAAATTTTGCTGAGTATGGTAATCTGGGCTTCCATCCATGGTCTCTTACTGTCTGCAGCACATCTGCCCAGAGCCTTCTGGCTTTTGTAGTTTTCAGTTAGAAGTCAGGTATAATTTTGATAGGTCTCTTTTTTTGTTACTTGACCTTTTTCAGTTCTTAATATTCTTTCTTTATTCTGTATTTTTTGCATTTTGATTATTATATGACAAGGGAATTTCTTTTAATCCAGTTTATTTGATGTTCTGTTAGCCTCTTGTACCTTCATAGGTATATCCTCCTTTAGGTTAGAAAAGTTTTCTTCTATGATTTTGTTAAATATATTTTCTGTGCCTTTGAGCTCGAGTTCTTCTCAATCTTCTATCCCTAGTATTCTTAGGTTTGGTCATTTCATGGTGTTACAGATTTCCTGGATATTCTGTGTTAAGAATCTGTTGGATTTAATGTTTTATTTGACCAATGAATCTCTTTCCTCTATAATATCTTTAGCACCTGAGACACTTTCTTCTATCTCTTATATTCTGTTGATTATACTTGCCTTTGAAGTTTTTGTTATTTTACCAAGATTTTCCATATCCATATTTCCCTTGGTTTGTGTTTTCTTTATTGCATCTATTTCAGTCTTCAAGTCTTTAAATGTTTGCCTAACCTGTTTAATTGTTTTTTTTTATTTGTTTTCTTGGGGTTCTTTGAAGGATTTATTAATTTATTCCAATTTTTTGTTTGTCTTTTCCTCCAGTTCTTTAAGAAAGTTTTTCATTTCCTCTTTAAAAGTCTCCATCATCTACATAAACTTATGATTAAAGTCATTTTCTTATGCTTCTTCTGGCTTAGTTTGATCAAGTATTCCTGTTTTGTGACCACTGTGTTATGATGTTACTCTGTTGCTTTTTAGGTTACATGAATACTTGAATTGGTTCCTGTGTATCTCTTTCTTCAAATGAGGACTGCAATGTTGACTGAGGTTTCTGTTCTACCAAGTCCCACAGCCAGTTAGTCCCAAACAAACACACAGATGTCTACATTAATCAAAAACTAGTTGGTCTAGTAGCTCAGGCTTATTATTACATTTTTTAACTTATATTAACCCATAATACTTGTCTGTGTTAGCCATGCAACTTGGTACCTTTTTTGGTGTGCTAGTCATATCTTGTTTTTTCTGTGTCTGAATTCTTCTGTGTTGACTGCAGACTGACACTTTCCTCTCCAAAAATGTTCCTGTTCTCCTTGCTCTGCCTCTATTTTCTGGGTAGTTTCTCTGCCTATACTTACTGTTTAGTTACTAGCCAATCAGGATTTTATTAAAATACATTTGACAGTGTACAGTCCATTGCCCCCAGGATGGCAGTATCTTTGCAACTTGGTCCAATCATTGCAGTGACTGTCTGACTTTGGGAATTGTTTTTGGTCTGTTCTATACTGTCAATGTCTGTGTCTCAGGGACCCACTGAGGATTCTCTATGCCTGCTCTCTTGGTCCTCTCATTTGGTCCCCTCAGTGTTGTAGCAAGATCTTGGTATTCTCAGTATTGTAGCAAGCTGTGTTTCAGAGTTCCAGGTTGCAGAAGGATAGGAAAGTTTGGGTGAATTTTGAAATGTTCATTTCACATCTTTTTTTTTTCCTTTGGCTCCTTTTTACAAGCTATCTTTTAGCTAAATTATATTTTCATATCTTAAATTGATAACATTATTTCATTCAACCTCATTATCTCAGTATTTACCCTGGCTTTTGTTCATATCCTCCTGACATTTTTTATCATGTTTATTCTTTTTTTATTTTTTTTTGTTTCTATATCCCAACAAAAGTTTCACGTCTTGTCCTGCAAGTTCTTTACCCAAATCCCCCCTCCCCTGTCTACTATTCCTTCTCTTCTGTTTCTTTCAGATACAGGCATCTATCCCATGGATATCAGACAGCCATGGTATGTTAATTTGCA
>NW_026071171.1:0-2892 GCF_014885135.2 Alexandromys fortis
AGGCTACAAGACCATTGTCCCACAGCAAGGATCTCTGTGAGTTTGAAGTTAGTCTGGTCTGCATAGAGAGACAGTTACTTGGAAAGTTGTTCATATACTTACCATATGAGTTAGTAATCACAGTCCCCAACTTTCTTCCCAGATAAAAACCTGAGCATAAATATTCATAGCCCTACAGAAATGTTATTCATAATACTAAGTATTTATTCACAATAAAAACTGAAAACAATCCATATATCCTTCAGTAATAAATTGTTAAATAAACTCTGGTACATCCATTCCTTGGAGAGAGAGAGAGAGAGGAAGAGATAGATTGTGTATGCATGGATTCACTCTTTAAAATCTTTAGTGTGTTTGTGCACACCAGAATATGAGTGCAGGCACACATGCCATAGTGCATATGTTGGGAGGCTCAAGGACAACCTTTAGCAGTCAGTTTTCATGTTCTGCCTTGTTGAGTCAGGGTCTTTCTTATTTCTGCTTCTGTACTAACTACTCCATGCTACCTGGCCCCAAAGCTTCCCAGGGATTGTCTTGTTTTCATCTCTCCATAGGAATAGCCAGGATTACAGATGCAGGCTACTGCACAGGCTTTGGAAAAATGTGTGTTCTGTGAACTGACCTCGTGTGTCAGTCATCAGACTTGTGGAGCCTTTACACATTGAGCTCTCTTCCCAGCCCACATTCATGTGGCCTAGGTCGTTCTAGAGCTCATGATTCTCTTAATGTTTGCCTACTGAGTGTTGTGGTTACAGGTGTCCGACACCACATTCAGGTAGAACAGGTAGAACAACTGTTGGTACATTCATCATTTGGATGATCTTGAGAGTATTGGGCTAAGTAAAAGAAGAAACCTGAAAAGGTAGCATACTGTGATTTAGTGTATAAGGTATTTTAACAATGACAAAATTAATGTAATAAACAGTGGACACCAAAGGCTAGAGATGAAGGGAAGACCATAAGGGGTCTTATTGTGGTGCAGGGGGACATTTGTTTATCCAGTTAGGATGTTTACAGAATACATCTGTGTTCTGAAGCTGTGAATGTGAATGAGGGCTATAGTTGGAGCAATGATATAATTTTTAGAATGTCAGATGATTTTTATTTGCCTCTTTTAATTAAGACATTATAATTACATCCTTTTTACTTTCCTCCCTTCAAGCCCTCCCATATACCTTTCCTTTCTCTCTTTTAAGTCAATAGCCTCTTTTTTATTAATTGTTATTAAATGCATATATGTGTATATATATATATATATATATATATATATATATAGTTCTAAATAGATTTGCTCAGTCTGTTATGATGTTACTTGTATGTGTTTTCAGGAATGATCATTTGGTATCCACAACCAACTGCTGTGCTCTCTTCCCTGGGAAAGCTTATTTCTTCCACTCAGCATTTCCTATCTGCTTGTAGTTCTTTGTTTAGAATTCAAGCCTCCTGGGCTTTTTCTTGCCTACTTTGGCTTGTCTATTTTTTTTTTAATGTGTGCTTTTTTATGTTTTTTTTTTTACTTTTTTCTTTCATTAAAAATAGATTATTTTCTCATGCAATATGTCTTGATTACAGTTTCTACTTGCTCTATTCCTCTCAGTTCCTCCTTCCCTTCCCTCCCCTCTAGTCCTACTCCCTTTCTGTGTTTCATTGGAAAAGAAAAGGCTTTTAAGAGATAAAATCAAACATGACAGAATAGAGTAAGATGAAACAAAAACTGTCATATTGAAGTTGGAAAGGACAGCCCAACAGGAGGAAAAAGAGTCCCAAGAGCCAGCACAAGAGTCAGAGACGACTTGTTCTCACCATCAGGAGTCATAAAAACACTAAGCTAAAAGCTATAACAAATGCACAGAGGACCTGGTGTAGACCCATGTCGGACCTGTGCTTGCTGCTTTAGTTTCTGAATTCATACAAACCTTGACTGGTTGACTCAGAGAGCCTTGTTCTCCTGGTGTCCTCCATCCCATCTGGCTCTCACACTCTTTCTGCTTCCACATTAGGATTCCCTGAGCTCTAACGGGAAGGATTTGAGGGAGCCCTCCCATTTAGACTCTCTCTGCATAATGTCAGGCTATGGGTATCATTTGCCGCTGAAGGAAGCCTCTCTGATGACAACTGGACAAGACACTCATCTATGAGTATAGCAAAGTATCATTAGGAATTATTTTACTGATTTTTTTTTAAACCAGTAGTGATTGGTTTTACCCTGAGATATCCAGTCTCAGATTCTTGGCTACCCAAGCAGCGTCAGGTGTGGGTCCCTTCTCATACAGTGGCCTTACATCAATCAGATCAGATGCTGTGCTATGCCCACAAGTTCTGTGCCACCATCGTCCTAGAAAATTATGAAGGCAGAACAGACGTAGGTCAAGGGTTTTGTGGCTAGATCGGTGTCTGTGTTCCTTTGTCAGTAGCCTGCAGAGTACCTCCCCACACCAAAGAGACTAGAACATGAGGCAAGGGCTCCCTGAAGGCACCAGTTTGACTTCTCCATGTTCAGTGAGTGGTGTGGGTGTTGTTCTTGTTAATGGGGCCCTGCTGTCAGTTTGCAGAGAACAGCCTTGTGGGTGATTACTTCTTTTTGTTCTAGAGCTTTCAGATGTGGTAAGTTTAAGTTGATAGTATGGGATCCCTCCATTTTTTTTTTTTTTGATGTAAGCACTTAGTACTATGAACTTTCCTCTTAGCACAGTTTTCGTTGTGTTCCACAAGTTTGGATATGCTGTGCATTCATTATCACTAAATCCTAGAGAATCTTTGATTTATTTCCAACTTAGCCAGTTTTTCATTTGGTAAGAGCTGTTCAGTTTCCAGGAGTTTGTAAGCTTTTTGTTGTTTTTGTCATTGTTACTATCCAGCTTTAATCTGTGATGGGCTGATAGGATGCATGAC
>NW_026071172.1:0-2920 GCF_014885135.2 Alexandromys fortis
CTCTCTCTCTCTCTCTCTCTCTCTCTCTCTCTCTCTCTCTCTCTCTCTCTCTCTCTCCCCTCTGTCTGCTATTGGACATCCAGGAGTCTTTGGGAAAATGAGGATAAAAAGCTCCACCTCTCTCTTTGCACATGGCACCTGCTTCCTCATGAACGTCTGTCCATTGATTATTCTTAGATGAAGAGTAAGTACACACAGGTCTGTGATGGATTTGGATTCTTTTTTAAATGATTGTTTAAAATAGTTCACATCTCGACAATCTCAATTGAGTTTTTGCTTTGTTCCAGATATGCAAAACATCCAAGTAAAAAAAGCACCTGGTTTTTGATAATTTTAAAGTACTTACTAAAAACAAACACCAACAAAAAAAATAAAGAATTTAATTGAAAGAGGATCACTCTTGATCTCTACGAAAATGTAGCCAATTATCAAGACAGTTTCCAAGTCACCCCAAAGCTGTGTAAATGTCTCTCAGCACCACTGGAGTAAAGCTAAATATTTATCACATGCCAAATGAAATTAAGATTTATCTGGCACCAAAGGAAAAAGAACGAAAGCTCCTGAAATCCCATGCTACAAAGAGGAGCAGAGCCGGTGGAAAAGGAAAGCGTTTGAACCATGTTTACAAGGGGCATTTCAATGTTTTTGAAAGTCCGCTACTAAATAATGCATGTTTCTCAAGTGTAAAAATAAAGCAGACAAGTAGCCTTTTATTGAAAAAAGCTTAACTGTCCAGATGGAAGAAGACTCCAGAAGCTGAAGTAATATGAAGTTTTTATCTTTTCAAGACGGGTGGGGAGGTGCAGAGCAGAGGACCACCGGGGCTTGTATGTGATTTGTAGTGTGTGTGTGTGTGTGTGTGTGTGTGTGTGTGTGTATGTAGGAGAGAGACTGTGTGTCTATGTGTGAGAGAGTGAGAGAGAGAGAGAGAGAGAGAACAGAGAGAGGCAGAGAGAGACACAGAGAGAGAATGAGGAGATATGAGAGAGAGAGATATGGAAATTGGACAGTAGGGTGGTGGATGAAGTAGTAGTGTTGGATTAGAAGGTAGACTGGACTGTGTGGGCCAGGTCATAGGGTCATAACTAAAGCTCTTCCCTGTGAGCATATTGCTTAAATCCACTTACCTTGTAAAGGTGCTAGTGTTCCAGTTTAGTGGTAGAGGCTTACCTGGCATACACGAAGCTTTGGGCTCCAGTACTACGTACATACGAAATATAGTACAAAAAATTGGCCATGCAGCTCTATAATCTTTCTAAACTTTATAATCTGGGTTCAATATCCTGGAAGTCATGTGGTGAAAAGAGAGTAAAAGCTCCCAGAAGCCTTTCTCTAGCATCCACAAGCACACTGCGATGAACAACCTCCGTACATACATGCACACATAATAAACAAATACTTATAAACATTAAAAATGGTAATATGGGAATGAAGAAATAAATTGAGTTACTGCTCAATAACTAGTAGAGTGTTTTGAGAAAGGGCCTCTTATGACCCTGGCTGGCTTTAAGCTCCCCATGTAGCTGAGGATGACTGAATTTCCAATCCTGTCTCTACCTCCCTAGTGCTGGGATTGTGGTCATTCAGCATCATGCCCAGTGTATATACAGTCCTTAGTCTGGAACCTGGAGCTTTGTGCATGCTAGCCAATCATCTATGAGCTAGGGTTCACCCCCCATTCCCCAAACTCAGATCTTTTCCGCAACTCATCTGTGTTCTTCTCACTTATTCATTTAATTTCAGTGAAGAGATACAAGTATATACAATACCCAGTTACTGACTAGGTAGTGTAGGAGGTCCTTTTGTCTTTGTGTTGCTTTCATTAGTTAATAAAAAAAAAACTGCTTTGGGCCAGTTCATAGGACAGAACTTAGGTAGGTGTAGAAGACAGAACTGAATGCTGGGAGGAATAAAGCAGAGTCAGAGAGAAGCCATGGATCCTCTGCCTGAGATGGACACCAGTTAGAATCTCTCCTGGTAAGCCACTGTCATGCAGCAATATACAGATTAATATAAATGGGTTAAATCAAGATGTAAGAATTAGCCAATAAGAAACTAGAAATAATGGGCCAAACAGTGTTTTAATGAATACAGTTTCTGTGTGGTTATTTCAGGTATAAGCTAGCCGGGCAGCCAGAATGAACAAGTGGCCTCTTTCCTACAACAACTAGGGAATGCTGTTCATTATTTTCTTGACTCATACTGCGCATGGACATCTAGTTATTCCTCTCTGTCCATGGGTTTAACCAAGTTCAGATAAAAACGACTCAAGGAAACTAGACATCAGCATGGAACATGCAGCAAATACACGGATAAAATGGGGGTGTAGCATCTGTGAAGGACTAGCAGGAACATGGACACATGCAGATGAACTATGAAGACATGGTGCTCAGTGAGAAGTCAGTCATGGAAGACAGCATATGGGAATGGAGAGATGGCTTTGTGCTCTTAACTTCAGTCCCAGGGAACCTAATGTCCTCTTCTGGGCTCTTACACACACACACACACACACACACACACACACACACATACACACACACACACACTCATGCACGAACACACACACATCCCATCTCCATCATACATATGATTTTTAATAAATAAAATACAATCTTAGCTGGGTGGTGGTGGTGCATGCCTTTAATCCCAGCAGTCAGAGGCAAGTGAATATCTGAGTTCAAGGCCAGCCTGGTCTACAAAGTGAGATCCAGGACAGCCAGGGCTGTTACACAAAGAAACCATGTCTCACAAAAGCAAAAATAAATAAATAAAATAACTCCTTAAAAATAAGCATTGTATGGTTCATTTCCTATAAAAACGTCAAGAACTCAAGAACAATGGCAACGGGTTTTTGATTCTACTGGACCTATTGGTTACGTGGGAGCCTAGGCAGTTTCGTGGATGCTCACCTTACTAGACC